>NW_015112972.1:120043-129554 GCF_001443285.1 Poecilia latipinna
GGTAAAGTCAGGTAAATTCAGGTAAAGTCAGGTAAATTCAGGTAAAGTCAGGTAAAGTCAGGTAAATTCAGGTATAGTCAGGTATATTCAGGTAAATTCAGGTAAAGTCAGGCGGTACCCTGCCGCTCTCCCTCCGTGTGCAACAGGCTCCTCCTGTAGCTCTGGGCAGCAGGTCCCTGATTTCACAGGATCCAAAGTTCTTCATTAAGTCACTCAGTTGCATTAGGGCAAAAAATAATTTGATTTGGGTCATTTCAGGCTGCAGTATGAATGTAACCTAAAAATCGACTCGCTGAAGTCTCTTGCCATTTGACCTAGTCAAAGCCTGGAACAACATTTCCAGGATGAATGAGGTGAACATGTCTGTTAAGGTGGTGATTCTACTGAATGTTAGCAGCTTGTTTGGTCTGTAAAATCATCCTGTGGCTCAACAGCACAGAGCCTGATGAGAATATTTACACAAACGTTAAAGCGTCGTTGCTTAAAACTAAACCGAATTTTCCGTTTGTTCGGCAGCCGTCAGCCTTTCAGAGCTGGAAACTGAAACTAAAGCCCGGCTTGGTTGTGGCTTTGTTTGGACTGGATAACTCTGCCGCTCCGGTGGCAATAAAAACAGAAAGTCGTACCCTCTCGTCTTCCACAACAACGGGCGCCGGCTGATTTGCAGAATCTGAATGGGTTTTCATGTAAAAATATTCAGGACCTGCGTCGCCTCCAGTGTGCAGAATCAGTCAGAATGAGCCGGCGTTGTGTACTCTGCTCAGAGGGGAATCATTTGTATTCAAAGCAGGTTCGTAGCACATCAGCAAGGCTTCCAACCGACTTCAAAATCCCTTCCAGCATAAAAGGGAATCCTGTACAGCGGGCCACCAGGTGGGCAGAGCAGAACGCCGTTTCAGGAGTTTTCATCCGGGCCAAGCCTCATTCATTCCAGCTCCATTCATTTTCTACAACTTCTACACCAGCAGCAAGATTCCCTGCATTAAAGCAACTTTAATATTTGATTCAGAGTTGAACATGAGGAGCAGATTCCAGCCTCAAGCAAACGCAGTGACTCCTGATTGGATATTTTTAAAGCTTTTAAAATAAAAGGAGCTGTAATGAGCTCCATCGTTGTGAGAAATATCAGGCTCTCTGCAGGAAGCCGACTCAACCCTCAGTCTGAGACGAGCTGAAGAACCGAGTCCACACTTTACAAGAAAATAACATCCCAGGAAGTCTTTATGGGAACGAAGGAAGCCGTCGACATCTGAGGGAGGAAATGTGAGAAGCTGAAATTCATCATTTCATTTTGAAGACATTTCCCACCTAGAAGGAAATGTCTTCTTATACAAGGTTTGCAGGTTTCACCAACTCAAATGTAAGACTTAAACACACACACACACACACACACACTTAAAGAAGAAGTAATGGTGCTACTTATGAGATTAACTATAGATCTTGTCACATTTTTACTTTAGCTGAAGTTCTTTAACGTTGCTACTTTTAATCTGTTTTCCTATTTATCACATCTGTGGCTCTCTCCCCTTTAGCTCCTCGTTTACTCTTTTCCATTTCTTCTTCTCAGCTTTATTTACCTCCATAGTTTCATATAAAGCTCGACCACTTTTTAAAATCCTCAAAACTTCTCAGTTAATGTCACAACAAATGTTACTTTTAGCTTAGTGCTAGCTGCAGCACTGTCCGGGGAAAAGAGAACTTGTGGTCAGTTTGTTGTGCTAACAGCAGTTAGCATTCTGCAGATATCAGCGAGTCTGTTTGTGGTTCTTGGCAGCAGCTTTGTGCTTCTCCTACTGCATGTGTCTCTCTACAGCGTCAACCCGTAAAGTCAAGCTAGCTAACTTATAAAATCAAGAAAAGATATCCAGCTAGCAAACTTTGTATTAGTATTAAAAAGCAATATTAGCTTTAATCTTGCTAGTAATGCCTGGCTACTGGAGTTTGGGCCATTTCCTCTGTCCTTTGACCGACATGCAGCGTTTGGGTGGTTAACTAATGTCAGTTTGGTGCCATAACTTGTTTTATTGCGCTGATAAACAGCTGTAGTTCACTGACAACATGCTAGCTAATGCTAAAACAGCTGGATAAATGTGGGTAACCATGGCAACCAGTGAGTTTAATGCCGGTCAAGTTGCACGAGTATCTGCTGTGTTTCATCCCTTTTAGCACCAAAATACACCATGGCTCTTTATTCAGTTTGTTTTATTGTGGGTCTGTTCCTGACAAGAAAAACTAATAAATAAATAAAATAAAGTGTCTTTTATGGATTTAAAGGTCTAGTTTTAGTTGAATATTTACTGCAAAACTCAAAGAACAAAAGAGAAATCCTGAAAACAGGTTTGGTTTCCATCTCTGTTGGATAAATGGTGAAAAACCAGAGAGGTCATCATCTGGGTTTAGAGTCCATCCGGCTCTGATCGGATCCAGAAGGGGTTTTTTTTCACAGCAAACAGAACAGCAGCCAGCTGACAGGAAGGAAACTGGATCCTCACCGACTCGGGTTCACAGCATCCTGTTACAGGCAGCAGCAGCACCTGAGATCCAGGTGGACGTCCTGATGAAGGTAAATGGAGCCAGCAGGAGGAAGAAGAGCTGATCTGTTCATCAGTACCGAGTTTATGCAAAGATCAGGGTTGCAGGACCGCCTCGTTTCCTCTTCCATCTTCTTCAGAAGAGCAAACGTCACAGCGTCCATCACGTTTCTGTCGTTTCGGTGTGAAAATGCAAACTTTGTTTCACCTGAATTCTGGAGTAACTATCTGTGATGATATCAAAAGTGGGAGGGTTTTCAGCAATAAGCAACAGTTTAGTTTCAACATTTTGTTTACATGAAAACAGCATTTTAGACGTCTTTGTATAATATTTAACATAAAACATGTTCAGTAATGAAACACGTTTTGCACCGCTCAGCATTTTTAGGAGGATGAGAACGATGCTGTGAGAACCACAGCAAGCAAGCTGCTCACATTTCAAAGATATTAAAGAAATACATGTGAAGCATTTAAAAATATTTGCTTTGGAAAAATGAGATTTTTCCTTGGACCAGGCCTCATATGGTCTTAAAGGGACAGAACGGGAGTCCAGGGTCTGGGTGTTTTCATGATGTGGCGTCTCAGATGATCATCATAAAAAAGCCAACATGTTTTTTTAAACAGATCTGGGAGAAAATATCAAATCAATCCTTACAACAGTCTGATTCCAGCTAATAAAAGGAAAAGCAGCAACCGGCCTGGGTCTGGGCGTCTGGGCCACGTTTCATCGTTTCATCAGG
Source organism: Poecilia latipinna (assembly GCF_001443285.1). Classification (NCBI taxonomy): domain Eukaryota; kingdom Metazoa; phylum Chordata; class Actinopteri; order Cyprinodontiformes; family Poeciliidae; genus Poecilia; species Poecilia latipinna. The sequence goes on from NW_015112972.1 coordinate 123,315, forward strand.
ACTGAAGCCGCTGAGCTAACAGGAAGTGATGTCGGCTCTGGCTGATTAAATCCCTCCATGGCCCAGTGGCATATGTTCACAGCTGGTTGGTGTGAGGCTGATCACAGCAGCTTGTTGGTTTTGTCTCGTTAGGACAACAGTGTGGCTGGTGCGTCTTTCCCCCGACAGCCTGATCGGCCTCAGCAGCTTGGATCCAACATCGTGAGCCTTTTCCTCACTCAACGCCTCCATGGCGCGAACAAAAAGAGCAACTTGGTGAGTCATCTTCACCAGAGACGCTGCCTCTGGTTTACCATCTGAAGAGTCATGAAGTTGCTTCATAAGTTTCAGACAAACCAAGCTGTGATTTACTGCTTATTAAGCAACTTCATAAGCAACCTTCTTTAAAGGCTCAGAATCGACACCGCTCCATGTTTGGGTTCATCAATATTTACTTTTCTCTTGCAATCTGAACTGATGTTTTGATTCAAAGTAGCATATTCAAAATTCATGCACATTATTTACTTTTCTACTCATGTTCATTCCTCAGATGCCGAGTGTCTCTAAAAAGCATCAAACCAAAATTAGAAATAACTTTTAGACATTTGGTCGCATGTTATCTAGTTCAGTAGATCACATGGGAGACAATCAGCAAAAATATATTTTTACTGCCCAACCTCTCCGGGTTAAGATTATTGACAGATTATTGACAGATTATTGACAGATTATATCAGTAAAAATCAGGTTTGCTGACTGGAGGTCAGAGTTTCCTCTGTGAGAGAAACGAAGGTAAATTAACGACAGGAACAAGTGAAACACAGATAAAGAAGCTGAATGACTTAAATAACAGAGATAAACATGAATCAGAATATTCTGTTGTTCCAACCAACCAGCTTTGGGTTTTTTAAGTGCTTTTCTCATCCTGCTCCTTTCAAAGCTTTGTGATTTTTTAAAAAATTATTTTAACAATGGATGCATTCTCAGAGTGAGCCGAGGAGGCTTTTCCTGTTTGAAGCGTGACCTTCTGACCTCTGCCTGTGGAGAGCTCGGCGTTGAAACATCCCGGAGTCAGAGAGGAGAGACGCCGAGTTCCTCCTGGGTCCAACAGAACCAGAACAACCAGGCCTCTCTAAGCCTTTCATCATCTGGTCGGTCTGAACCAGCAGCCTCAGGTTTCCTCAGGCTGATCCACTTCCTGTCAGGTTCATTCGGACCCGAACTGCCGCCTGGTACCGTCCTGGATACCAGCGGCAGTGTTTCAGCGCTTCATTTCCTTCTGGGTCTAATCTGAAGCTTCCTCCATTTGAAACGCAGATTAATTTATCAGATTTTGAATTTCACTCAATGACCAGCTTTTATTTTGAAAGTGTCAAGACCAAAACATATGAAAACAACAATAAAACACAAAGTTCAGGGAAATGTAACCCAATGTGTCACATAACTCTAAAAAACTTTGCAACAACCAGAAATTATTCTTGAAATCAAATATAATGCATCGACTGTAAAGGCACCAAAAAACATTCACATTTTAACTCAACTTTAATAAATGTAGCACTTTACAGGAATTATTTCAGCCAGAGTGTAAACATGTCAGCGTTTGTTAAAACTCACCGGCTCTTTTTTCTCTTTGAGCCAAACTGCAGTTTCTTTTCCAGGTTAAGTTTCCCGTTGGATTTTTCTGACTGAATCCGTCCAAATATTCTGATCATCAGATCATTTCCACCTGGAACAAAATGTCTGCTTCTGTTGAAGGAGAACCGGGGAGAACCGGAGGAGAACCAGAGGAGAACCGGAGGAGGAGAACCGAGGAGAACCGGAGGAGGAGAACCGAGGAGGAGAACCGAGGAGAACCGGGGAGAATCGGAGGAGGAGAACCGAGGAGGAGAACCGAGGAGAACCGGGGAGAATCGGAGGAGGAGAACCGAGGAGAACCGGAGGAGGAGAACCGAGGAGAATCGGAGGAGGAGAACCGAGGAGGAGAACCGAGGAGAACCGGAGGAGAACCGATGACTCTTCAGCCAGAAACTTCAATAGAGGAGTGTGAAAAACACACTCTGTGTGTGTGTGTGTGTGTGCGTATGTGTGTGTGTGTGTGTGTGTGTGTACGTAAGCCACACAGAGGATGTGAGATTGGAAAAAGGTCGACGGATTGTTTACCAGACGAGAACATCCCCCGTGTCACACTGTGTGTGTGTGTGTGTGTGTGTGTGTGTGTGTGTGTGTGTGTGTGTGTGTGCAGTGACTCAGCGTGTTGTTTTCCTATGCATCACAGCTTCATGCATCTCTTAGTGAATCTAGAAGTGAATCCATGTTTTCATAAAATGCGTTTGGACAGAAAATCTCTGCAGGAATTTTGCTGTTTTTATTTTTGCTGCTGGTGATAAAAACATAATTAATGGAAACTGTGGCGCCAAATTTCCACTGCTTTATGTTGGATTCATGGAAACATGAGAGGAACTGTTTTTACTTGATATGGTGAAACGTCCTTGTAGTAATAATTACATTTGTGTACCGGTTGTAACTCATGATGGTTTCCATGACTCAGCATTTTACCTTCCACTCCTCTGACAGTAAAACGTCGTCTGTCCCCGGGGACGCTGAGCTAAGCTAATGAGATGTTTAGGTTAATATTATGACTGAAAATAAACTGTCTGTAATTTTCTCTTGTGATAAATTATCCAAGTTTCTGCTGTTAATTTTCCAAACTACATTCCGTTTTTCCTCATAAATATCAAGTTGGACATGGCAGCTTTAGCCTGATAGTAAAACAATGAATATGTTGTGATGTAACTTCTACCTGCCCAGGTGAGCTGCCCAGTAAAGGACTTCATGAATTTATTTGTAAATGTTTTTCTTTTATTTGCACCTCCTGGAGGATTTTACCTGCAGATGTCCAATAAGACGAGATTCTGTAACTTTGGGTTGTTTTTCAGGAAGTCACTGTTTTATTCTTCTAGAAATATTTTCAAAGTATGAAGAAAGTTTAAAAATCGTCTGAAATTGTTACAGGGATTGTAGAGCGGCACTGAGGCTGGTGTGTCTGATTCATAATCTGCAGAAAAACGAAACAAACAAACAGGAAATGTGAACACAGACAGACGGACCTGCATGAAGCTGCAGAATGACGGATGTTTTTATGCCGTCTCTGCTTTGCCAGGATGAAGTTGGTTTAATCAACTGTGAAGGAATTGCTGAAAGACTTTCATCACCTTTTTATTGAGGAATATTGAGACGTTCCTGCTGAACTCTGGACTGTTTTTACCATCCTGGTCACTTTTCATGTCCTGCCATCTGTGGTGCAGCTTCAGGCTTTAAGAGCCTCTCCTTCCTTTTGCTCCTTAACCTCATCCATACTCTCCTCTACCTTAACCCTTTAACTTCAAGGTGAGCTCATTTCCTGCCTCCTATCAACAACTAATGATTATTGGACTCTTGACTCCGAGAAGTTTTGCATAAATTGCAGTTATCTTGGCTGGCAGCTCAAAGTGACCTTTAGTTCAACCCGTAGAACCAGATGCTGTGCAACCTGCCATAAAGCAAGAGATAATCAAGCTAATGGATCAACCAGAACATGCAGGTCAGTACCTGTCAGCCGCAGTAATGGAGCGGAAACCGGCCGGCAAACCGCTTTGGGTCTGACGTGACCCATTTCAGCATCTTCATCATCCTCATGTTCATCACCGTCTATCCGTCCTGCACTAGGACGTTTTGATTGGATCCTCCATAAACTCCTGTCATAATCAGCTCAGATAATCGCTGCCATCGAAGATCCGGGTCCAGCGGTCAGACTCAAAATGGACCAATAAGCTCAACAAAGAGCGAGGAAGGAAGGTTTAATTTGCTCTAAGAGGAATTGATTCAAGTTCTCCCCAAACCAGGAGGCCAACAAATCGATCAGATCAAATCAGGAACTAATTAAGACGAGAATATGGCAGCTAAGAAAAAGACGCGACGTCCTGATTTCACCCTGTAGGAGACAAAACGAGCAGCGGAAGGAGGAACGTCATACAGAAAACATTTGTCTTATTCAAAAAAACCCTGGTGTGTGTGTGTGTGTGTGTGTGTGTGTGTGTGTGTGTGTGTGTGTGGTAGATACTGACCTTCCTTGCCAATGAGTGAGTGAAGGACAGAGCAGAGCAAAAAAAAAAAAAAGGCAAAGAGCAGGACAGCAAGGTGACCATTAACCTGTTATGAAAAATATATATCTTTAATTAATATATCTTTAATGGAGTGGTGGGACGCCATTATAATGTTTAAAGGAGTTTATTTCAGGGTAACTAATCACACTGTAATAAAATTTTTATGCAGTGGATAAAAACCCCAAGTCTGAAACTCTTCCTCATGATGAAGGTCGTGTTGAAACAGATGTTTAGAATAATGTTTGGCTGACATTCAGTTTCATCATATTAATACAGTAAAACATGTTACAGTTTCCTGCTTCATATGTTTGGCTGAAGAAAACTGCAGAAAGTCATAAAGTTGGACAAGTTCTGAGGAACCAGAACCTGGAAGAACCTCAGAACTCAATAATGTCTCAGAAAGACACAAAGAGCATTTAAAGTAGAGTCAGAACCTTAAAACATTCATTTTGATAGATTTTCATGCATTAAATATTTTAATGGAATCAAAACATTTACATCTTTTTAAAATAATTTCTTTCTTTAGTATTTGCAGCTTTTGCTGATATGTCTGTAAATCTGTTCAGTTTCTGCTTCATAAACCGATCTGATTGGCTGCTGGAAATGTTGAGTTCAAGCTATGCTAACCTAAAGTAGCATCTCAGTGCTAAACATGCAGCAGCAGCAGACGTCCCAGTGCTAAAGCCGTTAACATTATAATTAACTATATTAAAAATGTCAATCAATTCCTGTCACTCATGACGCTACTATATCAGAATATTTCCATTTTCTAAACACCGATTTCCTAATTTTCTTGTATTTTTACTTTTTAATTAATCAATTTCTCCTTTTAAATCCCCACATCACATTTTGTACGTATTAAATGACCTCAAATTCAATGAAAACAAATTAAAATCCATGATTTTGACAATTAAAGATTAGCTTCCATCCAGGATGGATCCATTTCCAGGTTGAGTTGCCACAACACCAAGTAATGTCACACACACACACACACACACACACACACACACACACACACACACACACACACACACACACACACACACACAGTACATAGAAATGATACAGGAGTTTTAACTAAATGCACCAAGAGGGGAAATATCTGCCTGTGCTGTGATAAAAAAAATAATTTGTCGTCTTTTCTTGGCTAATGATCCAAAATAAAAATGAACCATGAAAATAAAAAAGAATGAGCCATTTGGCCATCTGTGGGTTTCTCCCTTCAGATGGAAAAAGGCCAATGAGAGCAGAGCGCGGCTCTCCACAGGGAGCAGTTGGTGAAGTAAAGACGACGGAGCTGTTCTTCAGTCAGGAAACCCTGCAGCAGTAAACTGCTGTAATTACTGCATGAAATGTTGCTCAGCGTTTAGCTGTGATTTACTGCATGGCCTGTAACTGCAGCCAGACCCAGACGGTCCATCCATCAGAGGAGCTGGACCTTCATCCTGACGGTTCGTCCTCCTCTTCGCTCCACATGGAGCCTCCACACCATCTGCCTGCTTCCCAGTAAAACTCACTAAAAATACATCTACAAACACCAAACACACACATTTACACACACCAAACATCAACTACTTCACAAACACTTTAATCAATTTGGATTCAATTATTTTATAAGAAAAACAGAATTACTAAATACCATAATGGATAACAACAAGAAATATTTTAAATATATTTTTCCTATTAACCTAGAAGGTGTTGTTTGTAGTATGTAAAAACTCAAAATTAGTTCAAAAATGGTATATCTTCATTACATGTTTCATGATGCTGGGTTGGTGAAGCGGGTTCCAGTGGACCGGAGATGTAAACAAAGCACAGGAAGTCAAAGCGGAGGAAGAGGAGGAGGAAGATGGCGGCTGCAACAAAAAGTCTGGACGTTGAAAAACGGCCTCAAAGTTTTCATTCATCGTTCTAGACGAGAGATCTGTGAAACAACCAACATCATCGGCTACAGCTAACACCGTTAGCAAGAGCTAGCACAATTAGCTACAGCTAACAACACTACCAGGAGCTAACTACATTAGCTACAGTTAACAGTACCAGGAGCTAACTACATTAGCTACAGTTAACAGTACCAGGAGCTAACTACATTAGCTACAGCTAACACCGTTAGCAAGAGCTA
>NW_015112972.1:132564-136745 GCF_001443285.1 Poecilia latipinna
CTAGCACAATTAGCTACAGCTAACACCGTTAGCAGGAGCTAGCACAATTAGCTACAGCTAACACCGTTAGCAAGAGCTAGCACAATTAGCTACAGCTAACACCGTTAGCAGGAGCTAGCACAATTAGCTACAGCTAACACCGTTAGCAGGAGTTAGCACAATTAGCTACAGCTAACACCGTTAGCAGGAGCTAGCACAATTAGCTACAGCTAACACCGTTAGCAAGAGCTAGCACAATTAGCTACAGCTAACACCGTTAGCAGGAGCTAGCACAATTAGCTACAGCTAACACCGTTAGCAGGAGCTAGCACAATTAGCTGGAACTAACACTAAATGAAAACAAGCTGAAAAGATGTTCAAATATTAAGTTTTGTATCAAACCATTCTTCTGAGAAAATGTTTTGCTCCTCATGCTAACCGTAAACGGCTTCAGGCTGAAACTGGAGATCGTAGCAGCATAAAAAAAACACAAATGTTAAAATACAGAATTAAGGAAATTTTAAATCTGAACCTAATCTATAATCTCATATCTTAAACAAATTATTTATTGGTCGGACTGTTTTATGTTTTGATGGAGTTTTTTTTAAACTAAATTCTGCTTCAGTTTGATAGTTGTGGTTCTGGAAACACTGAGTCTCTGATGACCTGAGGGATTACATGAGTTATAATCTATTTTGACCCAAAACCAGTTAGTGCTCTATGGACCTACTTTAAAATCTCTTTTAAATTTTTCATTTCTCTTGCAGGGTTTCAGTTCACCCTTTACATGATTTTTCGTCAATAAAAGTTGTGAGATGGTAATTTCTGGTGTGTTAAAGTGAGATATGAGCAGTAAAAAGCTTCACCTGGCTGCTTTATTTCCCTTCCTTCAGAACCATCTGCCAGCTTTGGAGCTGGATCCTCACATGAAATGAGTCTGACCTCTCTCCACCTCGCCCTTCTGCTCTGGCCGACTATCAGCACTTTATTAAATCCTCAATAAAGGAGAAAAATTGAACGGCCATATGCAAATCTGTATAAATGAAAGAAAAAGGACAGAGTGGGAGAGGACAGCCGTTTGAAACTCAGATGGATCCGTCGTCTGCCCAGCTTTACCTTTTAGGGCCGAACAGAAACGTTTTAGACGCATCTGCACTGTGTTGATTTTACTGCCAGGTTGTATAAATACGGCATCATTTAGTTTTGGAGGAACGTTATTCATTACAGCAGCTGAAGGACACTAGTTATGTATTTCATCAACTTGTTGGCAACAGCAGAAGAAACAGATATTCAGACGGTCGGCTCAGAGAGGAAGAAGTTTTTACACGTCTAACAGTTTGGAAATGATCTGTAAGCAGTTCAGGTTCTGGAAAAACCATTTGAGCCGCAGAGCAGGAAACCCGGAAGAACGTCTCTGGGAAACTAATGACTGCAGTAAAATGTTTCAGCCAGCAGCTTCTGAAGCGGCACTGAGATCCAGTTGGATCCAGCAGAACATCAGCAGACATTAAAATCACGTCTGTTTGGCGCCGACGCTGCAGACTTATGCTTTACACCTCAGAATGATGCTTCCTCCTCCATGCTTGACTGTTTTTGGATCTACCTCAGCATTTGTCTTTTTCTCCACAAGTTCAGTATATGCTCACTAATCCGCTGGCAGCTAAAGCTAAAGCTTTGTCTGGAGAGGCCTGGAAGCTGCTGCAGTTAAACAGAACATTTATAATTCAGATCAGAAAGTTAACATCATCAGGCCCATTTAGTAAAACCATCCGCAAAATCCAAACACAAAAAACACCGACTTTAATCCAAATATGGTAAAAATCCTTTTAGGGTTTGAAACGTCTCAATAATAATAATAATAATAATAATAATAATAATAAAAGTAAGCAGCGGCCAATCAGCTGTGAGGACGGGAAACTCCAACCGAGCCGAACCAGTGACCCAGAATGTCTGCCGGGTCAGCGCCAATCCATGATTCAGCTGCAGGAGCAGAAGCTCCAGCAAAAAGCTGCTTTCACATCAAACTGTGAAACATTACTGAAAATGTCAAATTGTTTTATAGCTGAAGTTTTAAACATTTGGAGTTCAAAGAAAACATTTGAAGATTTGACTTAAACCAACTAAAATTCATCGTAACGCCTGTTAGCAGGATTCTTTCTTAAGATGTTCCACCAAAGTGGGCGGAGCCAAGGACCCTGGGGGCGTGGCCAGTGTGGGAAGAGGGAAGTAGCAATGTGCTGATTTAGCGACTTTGTTGCAATAATTAGCATCTTTTCAAACCTGTATTTTTGCTGAAAAGCGACTAGCGACAAATTTAGCAACATTTTTCTGTTATTGAAGATTTTAATGGCGACATGTGAAAGCCATAAAGTCAGTCGGCTGGAGACAGATGATAAACATCAAACCGAACTGCAGAGGCGATCTGTTTTCAGTCTTTATCACATGTGACGCATCGATTTTTGAGTCCAGTCTGGGTTTTGTTGCGTCTGCTTGAGAAAAAGTCCTTTATTTAAAAAGATTGTGCCTCTATAATTAGGAGGAAAGCTGCATATTGGTCCCACGATGAGATTATTATTAATAGATGGAGGAGCGACCAGAGACCTGGAGAGCAGGTGATCTATTTCCGTCCAGCTCATCCATCATTAACCAGGCGGCTGTTCAGCTGCCATGTTGGATGATCAGCTGACTGAAGGACAGGAAGCGGCTCCAGCAGATTTCCTCTGAAACAGCCGGACTTCATCACAGCAGAGAACCAGACCAGCAGCGGCTGATTTAGGAAAATAATTAAAGCTCCAGACCGTCCAACAAATCATCAATAAACCACAGAGAGCCTCTCATCTGCCACTGTAACCAGTTTGACCAGTTTAACCAGCTGCAGTGTCACGTTTTTCATTTCCCTTTCAGAACCGTCTGAGCCGATTCAAACGTTTCCACGATTTATTTTCAGCTTCGCTCATTTAAATGAAGGAATTTCAGGTTTTCCACAGTGACGTCATCACTGTTTACCACCAAACTTATTCCCACGGGGCGTTACCATGCCAACGGGATTTATAAAAGCTTTTAAAATGGCAGCAAGACGATGAAACTTTGAGCCAAATGCATTAACTGAATAAATAAACATTAAAACAGCAATAAAAAAATCAGGCTGTTTTTTACTGTAACTAAATTGTCCAACATTTAAAGCTTCACGTCTCTTATCACACAAACAGCCTGTTTCTGTCACACAGAAAATAATGTAAGTCTGAAAGGTCAGTAACCCTAACCCTATTCAACCCCCTTTTAATCTGATACCCCTAAATAAAACTAAACCAGGACATTCCTGGAGGAAAACATGCAGAAGAGCTGAGCCTGGGGTTAAAGTTCAGCGTTCAGCAGGACGACCAAATTGAGATATTATGGGATGGTTTAGATCAGAGCTGATCCAGAATGGCCTAGTCAAAGTCCAGACATGAATCCAACTGAGATTCTGTGGAAGATTTAAAACCGATGTTCCCAAAAGTTCAGCATCTGATGCAAAATCACTAAATCTATTTTTTCTCTAGTTTCTAATACAAATCTATGATTTGAAATGAGACAAAACTGACAAATAACTTTTCATCAGCCTATTGGAGCTTGTTTTATTTGATCAATAATTCCTTAATATTGTTAAAAAGTTAAGTTTTAGTTCCACTGGAAGATTGTTTCACTTACAGCATAAAATGTCTTGTTATATGAAATAATCTGCCAGTGGAACTGCAACTTTCTACAATAAATAAGAGATTATTGATGTAAAATAAGTTCCTTTATCAGCAGAAGTTCCCAAGCTGAGAGAAAAACGTCATAAAGTCTGCAGATGATTCTGCAAAGATTTGATTATAAGTGTTTATGTGTGAAAACACAACTCATTTTCATTTCCACTTCTGGGTTTAGTCAGAAAAACTCCACAGATCTTTGAGGGTGTGAATATTTCTGCAGCGATTTTTACAATAAAAACACATTCAGCACATCGTGACCTTTAACCTCGGCTGGTTTACTAAACCAGAATACAAGCGGAATATTCTCTGCATCTGCCCTGGAAAAGAAGAGATCACAACGTTGGAGGCGAAACAATAAGAGACGCAACCTGAGGCGTGAGGAGAATACCGAACACACACACACACACACACACCAGGAGGAAAACACTCCACACACACACCAGGAGGAAAACACTCCACACACACACC
>NW_015112972.1:140833-141262 GCF_001443285.1 Poecilia latipinna
CACACACACACACCGGGAGGAAAACACTCCACACACACACACCGGGAGGAAAACACTCCACACACACACACCGGGAGGAAAACACTCCACACACACCAGGAGGAAAACACTCCACACACACACACCAGGAGGAAAACACTCCACACACACACACACACCAGGAGGAAAACACTCCACACACACACCAGGAGGAAAACACTCCACACACACACCGGGAGGAAAACACTCCACACACACACCAGGAGGAAAACACTCCCCACACACACACCAGGAGGAAAACACTCCACACACACACACCGGGAGCAAAACACCCCACACACACACACACCGGGAGGAAAACACTCCACACACACACACCAGGAGGAAAACACTCCACACACACACACCAGGAGGAAAACACTCCACACACACCACACACACACCCCAGGA
>NW_015112972.1:146358-158997 GCF_001443285.1 Poecilia latipinna
GGAGAAAAACACCCCACACACACACACAGACAAACACACCCCACACACACACACACACACACCAGGAGGAAAACACTCCACACACACACACACACACCAGGAGGAAAACACTCCACACACACACACACACGTTTGTGTTGCTATCTTTGTGGGGACTTTCCATTGACTTCCATTCATTTCTACAGCCTAAACCTGACCTTTACCCTTTTCCTAACCCTAACCATCACATACTTAACCCTAACCAACCAAAACTCAATTCATACCTTAGCTCTAAATGTGACCCCTGACCCAAAAACAGGGTTTCCCCTTGTGGGGACCAGGCTCCGGTCCCCACAACGTAGTATATGTCAGGAAAATCGTCCCCAGAAGGTATTACAAACAAACGCACACAGACACACACACACACACACGCAGACACACCAGGATAAAAACACTCCACACACACACAGATTTAAACACATTTTAGTTTTATTCACCTCAGAAATATTTAACTGTTTTCATCAAGAGAAAAATAAACTGCTGGCTGATAAATCTGACGTTCAGTTTACAGGTTCAGACCAAAAGACGAGAAAGTTAATAAAAATAAATCATCTTTATGAGCTGAAGGCATCAGAAACACACAGCTGATTCTCGTTTGATCAGCGACTGAATCCATCAAACCCGTCTAATTTATGACCCATCAGATATAAACTTTAACCTCATTTTACATTTTCATCGGTTCTTTTTTCAGTTGATAAATATAAAAATCGTCTCATGATAGAAAATCGGAGCTGAACATCCTGAATTTATGATTAATATATTATTGTGCAGCTGGATGGATGTTTCTGCCTTTAGCGCCCACAGGGATATAGATCTAGGTAACTCAGATGCTAAAGCTTCAGAGTGGTTACCGTGGAAACAAACAGGAAAGGCGATTAAAACATTAATGTCTCAGTTTCCTGTCGTTGTGCTGCCACGTTCTTCAACTCTTCAATTATTTAAATCTATAATATAATATAATATGGTTTAGAACAGTGTTTTTCAACCACTGTGCCGTGGAAATTATCCAATTTCACCAACGGTACCGTATTTTCCAGACTACAAGCCGCTACTTTTCCCCTAAGCTTTGAACCATGCGGCTTAGCCCTGGGCGGCTTTTTCTTCAACCACCAGGGGGCTCTCTAGCAGGAAGTGAATCATTCGAAGTCAAAATTGTAAATCAAAGAAGAACGCGCTAATTTTCATTTAGAACAAGCACATGCTAGCAGCAGGCACGAATGAGAAATGTTCTCAAACTCATATGATGCAGCTTTTAAGTTGAGGAGTATTGATCTGGCAGGACAGGATGAAATAGAGCCGCTGCACGTAAACTCTGTGTGAACGAAACTATGATTCAGAGGACTGCGTCCTTAATACATCCAGCAGATTTATTAGGACGCTGCCCTCTGCTGGGTCCTTATGGAAAACCGAGAGCAGCAGAGATACCAGCTGCTTATAACCCGGTGCGGTTTCCAGTTTTTTGTTTGTTTTATTTGAAGGTGCGGCTCACAGTCTGGAAAATACAGTAATTGGTCTTAAAAGATTTTTTGAAAATCAATTAATTATCTGCAAATAATGCCGTCTTCAAGTGTCTCTGCTGTAGCAGTGACCAGCGGCGTAATCATGTAATTTTCTTACCACTAGATGGCAGTAGGTACAGAGCATTTTACATTAAAACAAGAGAATTAGTGATGCATGAATGTTACAGGTAGCGGTGAAAGCATCGTATCTAGCAAGACTGTGACGACAGTGATGGAAAAGACAGTGAAGCTCAGCAGTAGTTGGAAAGAACATAGGTACATTTCCCACATCATGTCTGTGTGAAGTGAGCTTCTCAAGCCTGGCTACTATAAAAACTAAAACCAGAGAGACTGAGAGCTGCTGAGGAAGAGCTTTGTCTTTCTTCAATTTCTGCCAGTAAATCAGCTGTTTTCATCCAAACATGCACAGGTTTCACACTAAATAGGTCAAATATACAGATATTGACATTTTGTACATGCAAATCTTCATATTGTAACAGTGAAATCTTTCCCAAATATTATTGCTTCTTTCAGAATAAGAATTATTTTCTGTATTCCAGTTTAAATAATGCTTGTGGATTAGTTTGTAAAACACTGAAGTTGTCTACAACTTCTGTAAATTTAAGACCACATTAAGTGCAATTTGATATAAGAAATGTAAAATATGATCAAAATACATTTTTGTGTTTGATTCCTATTCAAGACACTTTGATAAGAATGACTATATATATAATATAGGCGACTACAGAGTATCTTTGTTTACATTTTTGGTTGGTGGTGTGCCTCGAGATCTTTTCAATTAAAATAATGTAGCTTCACTCAAAAAAGGTTGAAAAACACTGGTTTAGAAAACCATCAGCATTATTTATTAAATATATTCACTTTAATATAACAGAAAAGCCACAGAGATGAAGACGACATGCTAGATATTTATTTTAACCATGGCTGAACATTTTCCACTGCTGCTCTGGTTTTCACAGGTCGGCTGCGTTCACACGAAGCTCAGCGACGGTTTTCTGTCTCGGTTGATCAAAACTGTTTACGATCCGCAGAACAAGAAGGTGATCTGATCGATCCAAAATATCAATACTGCTGATGCCAAGTCAGTATCAGATTGATACTTTAGCTTCAGATTCTCTAAAATTTTATATTATTTTTGTGTTGCAGTTTCTCAACTCTACCTCAAAAAATGTTTTGGTTTCCTTTCAAATTATCTTCTTTTGTTTATTTTGGAAAAAACGCTCCTAACCCTGTTGTCTCAGTTTAAACTCAGCTGGACTGGCTCCTTTAAACTTTGTCCAAATTCTCTTTCAAGCTGTAAAAATTATGAAATATTAAAACAGAAAAAGATCAATGCCACAAAGATTAAAGAACGTTTAAATTTATTATAAAAATAGAAATCCTGGACCTAAAAATAATGTTAAATATTCAGCGATTGTTATAAAAACCCTGAATTATTCTCTGAACTTTGAGCCGCAGACGAACGAACCTTCACCCGACCCAAACAGCAAACAGAACCATCAACATGCTACAAGAACCGTCCAGATGACGCATCAGTCAGACGTTTGGACCACGCTCTGGTTCCTCTAAGGAACCAGTGGTTCCACTGGTCCCACTGGTTCCTGCTGGACGTCTGCTGGACGTTCCCCTCCAGGTTTCCTTTAATCCTCGAAGTTCCAATAAATAGTAGAAAAAGTGAATAATGCAGATCTGTAGTTTGTTTGAGGAGGTTTTGTGTTTTTGGTTTCACCACTAAAAACATTTTCTTTGGTTTTCAAGCTTCTAAAATGTGACCTGGTTTTGGACCAGCGGCTCCTGGTTTCCCGGCTCAGCCCAGCTTGGCCCGGCCGGCCCGGCCGTACAGCAGAACCTGCAGCAGGATGGCGGCGTCCAGCAGGATCTGGACCGAACCGCACACCCAGAACTGGGCCGGGCTTTCGTTCATCACGAAGTACGCCGTCTTGAAGGCGTCGCCCGCCGTCCAGAGCAGAACCATCTTCACACTGCAGAGAAACATCCACAGCATGTTATCCATTCATTAAAAGCAAAAACAAACGTCACCAGATGCTGACTGGGTTATGGTGGGAATATCTGAGCTCACGCAAAACAAAAGTATCTAATAAGTCACTTTTCAGCAAGAAATGGAAGTTTTATGTGAATAAATCCTTAATATTGGTTAAGTTTTAGTTCCATTGGCAGATCATCTCAGTTGTAACAACGTTTTTCTCATGTTATAACAAATATTTTACATTTTAAATATCGTGTCGAGTCGATGAAGCAGTGAGGTTTTTATTTTTGATGCCACCTTGTTGCAGATTTCTCTGTTCGTAGAGGGATTATATCCCTGCAGGTGGAGACGAACCCAAACGGACCCTGTGGCCTGATCAGCACCGAGTCAGAGACAGACTGCATGTGAATGTTGGCCCAGCAGGCTTACCGTCCACCGGGGGAAACTGCAGAGCTGCTCCTCTCTGCCCTTCGCCCTGAGCAAACTGCTGCTCTGGAGACAGGAAGCTGGATCATTAACGGGTCGGGAGGACGCTCCAGTTTAAGGTCATTAGTGCCGACAGAAAGCTGGTTCCGCTGCAGAGCGCCGCGACGCTCAGTTCAGACCGAACATCTGGACCGGCTGCCCGACCAATCAGAGACCAGAAAACTCAGACCATCACAGCCAGATGGCCAATCAGGGAGCTGGTCGGATCTGGATCGATTAGTTTGGTCTGAGCGGAGGAAACCCTGACCCTGACCCCTGACCTTGATCCTGACCCCGATCCTGACCTTGATCCTGACCCCGATCCTGACCTTGACCCTGACCCCTGACCTTGACCGTGATCAGAGCTGTGTTTTTTAATAACTATGTTTTACTTTTACTTGAGTTAAAACGTTGCAGTGCTGATCTGACTGTTTGGTTCCTGTTCTGGTCCAGACCAGTTGGTTCTGTTGCATTTTTTTTTTTTAGTAACATATTTTTAAGAAATTCTGACAGATTTAATAATTTAAATTTAATAATTTTAATCATAACACAAATAAATATGATAAATGCATGAAGTCAGAAAGAATGAAGTGTCAGCCTGAGACTGAGCTCAGCCTGAGACATTTCATCAGAACATCTGAGATCTTACAGCTCAGATGTTTCATGTCGAATGTTTTGTATCTTTGCTGCTGATTGTTGCAGAAACATGATCTCTGTCACATCAGATGTGAATGAAAGCAGCCTGGAGTCAGAAAGAAGAAATGAATTTTAAATCTGCAGCGTTTGGAGGAGGAGGACGAACTCCTCCGTCTGCTCTGCTGCTGACGGTCAAACAGAAAGACAACATGATGGATCCAGACGCCTTCGCTCAGAAACAATGCCATCATTCCTGTAAACTGGATGAATATTTAATAATCTGCTCGTGATTCAGACTAGAAATATTCTTTATTAAAGCTGGATTAAACTCCTGAGTTAGTTTTTCTGCAAAGCAAGAAGCATTTTTTCCTGAAGTCAGATAAATTATCCAGTGTTTTCTGAACAATGCATCTATTTATCTTCTGCCTGACGGTTAAACAAACTGAGACGATCCGCTTTGTGTTGCTGGTTTAGATGCTCCAGTAAAATCTGAGACGTTTCTCTGATCAGTGGGAACATTTAGCTGATCTGCTGCGACGACAAAAACTCCCAGGATCCCAAACATCATGGAGCTGAAGAGTCTGCAGGAGGACCAGGCCGACCGGGACGCTTACAGATGTCACTGATGGAAAACTGCTAAAGCACCAAGCGCTTCAGAACCGTCCGACCCAAACACAAACAAACACACACACACACACGCTGGGTGAGGTGTGTGTCCACGCCGGCTGCGAGCGCCCACACGTCAGCGCGGTGCACGGAGCCGTGCGTGGCTCGGTGCTGCAGCAGGCGGCAGAGAGGAAACTCAAAGCGCAGCTCGAGAAGCCGAGCTGCTCTTAACCCACTGACTATGAATTATGCATGTTGATCGATCGCACAGCCAAAAGTTCCCAACCTGACAGAGGAGATCCACACAAAACGAGGCGAACACGGAGAACGCTCCAGGTTATTTAAATATGATGGGCTGCATGATATGGAACAAATAAATACTTTATGAACCAATTCTGACTGAACTTTAACAACAGGACAGTATGGAAGGCTGTCAACTAATATAACAACAACAGGCTACATCATGAAACTTTAACCTGGTCATATAAAGTCATAATTCTGCACTGATTGTGTTCATTAGATAAAATGTTCTGCATGTGGAAATTATGAAGATTAATATGAATGAATCATTGTGTAGAAACCAGTTAAGACTACAGATGATATTTCAATGTTTAAGGTTTAGTCTGACGTGTTACAAATAAAGAATAGAGAATAATTTGACTAAATATATTTGAAGGAGCAGCATGCAAAATAAATTGATGAAAGTCTGAAATAAAAATGAAGGACAATGAATAACAGCAGCAGGAATCTGACAGCTTGACTTCCTTCCTTTGTTCAACTAATCTTAAAAGAACCGCAGAAATATTCTGTTGGGCAAAAAGAGTTTTTCTTCTTATTCACAGGATTAATTAAGACGCAGCTGTTATCTGCTCAAGGCAAAACGCCTCGGGTGGGTTCACATGCGTGCAGTTAAATATCATAAAAATTACACAAACAGAAATATGTGAGCTCAGTTTTAGTCCCGACTTCTGCAGCGTTTCATTGTTTATGCAGAGAAACACGTTTCATATTAATCTGAGTTCTGCGTTTATTAAAACGTTTTTATCTGCAGTGGCTGTTAAATATCTCCTGTTAGTTCGGCTGTCAGATAATTTGGTTCAGAAAACGCTGACAGCCTCCACAGCTGAAGCAGCCCAGACTCAGAGGCCCCACTGGGACTCGGCTCGGGTTCAAAGGTCACACATTACTTCCAGGTTAGCAGAGAGGCTGCATCCCCAAGGGCCAACCCTGAAAAGGTGGAGGCTGATGGCTGCTGCCACGGAAACACAGCAGCTGGAAGGGTGTGACCTTGACCTGGAAACACAGCCGGACCGGACCGGGCCGGGCCGGGCCAAACCGGCTGGCTGTGAGCCCAGCAGGACCGGTCCTGCTCAGACATGTCAGAGTGGAAACGCAGCAGTGGCGCCACCGCTGCGGCCATGTTGGGGCAGAGCTGGAAGCGAAGCAGAAAACAAACCTCCGGTGGATCAGGAGAGAACGAGGCGATCACTAAAACAAACCAACTTAACCTTTTAGCTGCTGATTCACCTGAGTGACGTTTGATTTAAAAACACCTCGGATGAATCATACCAGCTTCCTTTTACACACAACCACTCTGAGTGAAGCTTCCTGCCAGAAAGGTTCACCGTTTGATTTGGCAATGGGCACCAGCCACCCTGACCTCTGACCCTGCATGTATAGATGGATAGTTTTAGAAAAGTATAAAAGTAAAATACACTTCTAGATGTGCTTTACTCACATTTTAATTTAAAGTAAACTTAGAAATGATTTTGTTGTTGTCGGCAGTGGGCACCACTAGCTAACACGTTAGCTGCGCTAACCCTAAAGCACCAACCATAAACATCAGTTCAGCTAATTTGGCTGAAGCTAATGCTGCAGCGCTAACTTTAACCAAGTGTCAATAAAACATTATTTGTTTTATTATCAGCCCTGGTTTTTTCATTCCAGTGTTTTATTCTGTATTCCTCATTTGTTTGTTGTAAAAAAGTCTTAATCCACTTCAAAATAAAAGCATGAATATAAATGTCTTACTGCTTTGATCACAGATAACCAAAACTTTATTCTACTGACAGTTTAACAAACAGCTGAGTAAATTATTGCTTCAGAAATTATCCATAAAATCTAATTTAAATTAAGTGTGCTAAGCGTTTTCAAAGTTATCAAAAATGCTAATGTGCATTAGCAGAAGGTAGCTCAGCATCGGAGTACTCAGTGTTGGACTGCTGCTGATATTTTCAATCATTTTGTCCAATTTTTCATAAAATATTCAGATTTTTATAAACCGCTTGGATAAAATCCAGACATCAGGATTATATGTCAACAATGCCTGATCTTTTAAATACTTGAGAGATTTGAATGCATTTATTTAGATTTTGTGATTATATTTTTAAAATGATAAATATTATCATCCAACCAGCTTGGATGGTGTTGAGACGATTTACCAGGTCGAGAAAGAGTCACACGCTGTTAGACAAAGGGCCCACAGTAAAGGGTTACATTTTTGATTCTGTTAGACACCAAGGTCCATTTCTCACGAGAAACAGAAACTTATCAGGCCACAGAGACATGGTGTGATTTCAGGGAGCGTCTTCAGTCCATATAATCAGCTGCCCTCCTCTTTCTCCTCAGACGCTGCACAGACTTTTTTTAGAAACTCTTCTCGGATGTAATGGTAAAGTGTCTCCTTTCAGCGCTGAAAGTTAATAAAATAAGTAAAGTCTGAATGCTTTTCTTGGCTGATTTTATGCTCCGTGTGTCAATACAAATTATGATTCATCGATCAGGATTTTCATTCTCAACAATGGGGACAGAAAACATGATTACATCCGATTTGACCTCAGTGGTGTTTTCAGTTCTTCCTGCTTCATCTTCTCTCAGTTTATGAAACATTATATCAGCATCAAGTTTTAAACTGATGCTTCCTCTGGGATCCTGCCATGAATTAACTCACAAACTGGAGTTTTTAAACATCTGTACTTTAAGCTTTTACCCCTCGCTCTGGGGCAATAAAGCACCTGTGTGGGGTTTCTGTGGAGTCATTAAAGCCCGGAGAATTAACAGGCTGTACTTTAGTAAACATCAAATCCCTCTGAGGTTTCATGTCCAACTTTGTGCAGATCAACAGTTTCTGATTGTGTGCTTATTTCCCTCATTGTTTTAATTAAAGCAGCTGTACGCTTTATTGGACTCTAACTCTTATGTTAATGAGTTCAGTGTTTGGGAACTCCACTGTGAGCTGATTAATGCTGCATGGAAGCAGAAAAATACAGCAAACATTTCCACACAGCAGTGAGTTAACGTCACACCGAGGCGTTTATAGACATGGTCCAGGTGCTGCAGGTGTCATCCTTTTCACAGCCATGTCCTTCTGCTCTCCATCCTGTCTCACCTCTGCTGCCGCCTGATTTCCCCCGAGTGACTGAATCCAAGAGCACTTACAGAAAAAGTCAATAGCAGCGCGGCGTTGGTAATCACACTGTGTGTAATTGGACATGGCTGACTTTATGTGAGCATACAGGTTCCCAGGGAAGGCGAGTGTTTTCTCATCACATATTGCAGCAGTCACTGTAAAAACTAGCAGGACTGCAACTAAACAAGTTCATTTTTATAAAAAGAAAAGGAAAAGTCTCTGATGTTGAAAACATCCAGGTTAAATATTGCAGCCCATCAGAGGAGGTTATTAAGTTATGTTTTTTAATAAAATTTGCAGCAGTCCGTTTGATCTCCAGGAACATTTGTGTCGCCTTTGATTAATGTTGGAGTAAATGTGTGGAAAAGAGAGAAATGATGTTCTGCAGCTCGTCGTCCGTCACGCAGAGAGGCTGATAAAGTGTTACTACGTGTTTAATCTTCAGTCATCAGAACATCTGCACACCCTGAGGACATTTTCAGTTTGTTAAATTACTGGGAGAGCAGAGAGTCGGCCTGAAAGCAACGCTTCGCTCGGTTCCTCTGTGAAAAATGTGAGCAGGAATTAAATTCAGAGGAAACACGAGGGGCCCTGAGCCTGACCTGAGGAGGTAAAGAGGCAGACATGTAAACATGGCGTCTCTTTCCGTTTGCAGCAGCTTTTATATAATTTGATTAATCAGATTTGTAAAGGTTGATGGAAAAGCTAAAAATTAGAAATAAGTTCCTCAACTCTGCAAAAACTTTTCATCAAATTAGTGTCAAAGCTAAAAGTAGGCAAAATGCTAATGTTAGCCTACATGCTGCCAGTGGCACGTAGAGCATGACTAGCATGTTGTCTCCCTCCATTCAGTGTCTAAACATGGCTAAGAAATAAAAGAGAGGAGCTAAAAAGCTTATTTTAGAGAAAAGGCTACTGCCAATATTTGTGCTGATGCTAATGCTAATGCGCTGCCTTCTTACTTTTGCAAAAATAAAAATCAGATGTTTACTGCTCGTCTCTTAGCAACAGATTAACAACAAATATTATTGTTCAAAAACATAAGATTTCTTCTGCTCTTTTGAAATACCATTTATCTTATTATATTACTTAAGAATTGTGCAGTTGGTGAATTTTGCAGAAAAGTTAAAAGGTTTTTTTTTGTCATTGGTGGCAAATAAAGTATAAAACAGACATTCAACACAAAAGTAAAAGTCTGATTTCTACTTCGTGACACTTCGTTACCAGAAAAAAACGCTCATCTCTTAATGCCATATTATGACAAATAAAATAATACTAGAAAATTTCTGAAGAAATTTAAATGGGGCCTGCTAAAGTTACGTCGCCATGGTAACTCCAATTCCCAATAAAAATCAAAGCTCCCTTCCCGGATCGAGCCGAACCTTTCGGTTCCTGTAGAGAACCCGCGCAGGAACCGAAACGTTTCCATCAACGGTGTGGAAAGAACAATAAATAACTACAATAAAGACACGTTCTTTACCATATTACCGTAATTCACGGTAATATGTGAATTACATGCATATGACAGGCCCAGTAACATATTTGGATTTTAAGTGAGATATTTTAATTATTTGAACCATCAGCAGACAAACTTTAAATTTACAGAAAATAACTTTGATATCTTCATTTCCCCAGCAGACAAAGAGATTAACCTGTAAAATAATATTTTCCATGTGTAATATCATTTAGTTTGTATTATTTTAAATGTATATTTGTATCATGTGGTCTTGAGGTTCGATTATAAAACAGAAAAGTGAAAACATTTTCTTCACATTTCCATTTAAAACATGAACTTTTATTCTGCAGATGAAATGAAGCCGCTGCTGTTTAACCACAGCTGGATTTCTGCTCCCAAACATCGACTGCATCAGTTTGTGCTGACGATAGATGAGCTGCATAACGAGGAAATAATGGAGATAATCAGCAGGAGGTTCTGTCCCATTAGGGACCAAATGAAGCTCAGAGCAGAACCGGAGAACCGGGCCGGCAGAACCGCAACCAGAGACGAGGAAATTAAATGACTGAATCAAATCAAACCACCTTCAAATGTTGCATTGAGCGCTTTGTGATTTTATTCCCAATAATAATTATTTATTGCTTCAGTCGTGATAATCTAGTCGCAGCAAACATTAAAATATCAAACAAGTTATTTATTTTAAAAAGGAGCAGGAATATCACACAGATTCATTTCTGTTTGACTTTCAGCTAAAAGATCCCAAAACTCGATGGATTGGAAGATTAAAAACGTCAAACAGAGTTCTGTGATAATTACAGGAAGGTTGAGTGGAAGGAAAAGCTGCACAAGTGAACAAGCTGATTGTGTTGAATCCAGAACAGATTGTTCCAGAACCAGAAACGACATCAGGCCCGTCTCAGGAAGCTCCGAGGTCCAAAGTTCTCTTCTATATGAAAATAAGTTTCTAGAAAATCCTACTCCAGTATTTTCAAAAGAGAGATGTGATCCACCAGAACCAACAACTATCTGGACTTCAAGAACCTCAGCAGAAACTCAGGCTGCAGCGATGTAGGAACAGGAGCCCAGACTGTCATTTCTGCATTAAAATACTTTTCTGTTGGCTTGTTTTGTAATTTTCAAGGTTTCTGAGAAAGAAATTTTAGTTTCTTGATTCACTGTGAATCAGTGAAGACAAATGAATTATTTAGTGGTTGGTGATAAAACCTGAGCCTCCTGCTGCGGCCGTGCGGATCGCAGTCAGTCGGGCCGGCCGTACCTCATTCCCCTGGTGGAGCGGTTCTGCAGGTTCTGCAGCAGCTGTGGCACGGCGAGCATCGCCTCAAACATCACGGCCAGGGAGCCCAGCGCCTCCACAAACATGGCGGAGTCCAGCAGCAGCAGGGTGAGCACGGCACAGAGCGCCGCGAAGCCGAAGCAGAAGAGCAGGTAATCCTCAAACGAGCTCCACTTCCAGAAGTAACGAACGTCCAGATCTGGAGAGGGGAGAAGAAATATACAGTTCAGTCAAAACATTTCATTTTAGTCGACAAAATCAGCAACATTTTCAATTCAACGCCACTTTTTGCTGCTAAATTATTGAATAAATATCTATAGGAGCTCAAAATCAAAGATATTTATAATTTTAATCTGTTCTTCATCAGATTGGATCAAAGTGTTTTTCTATCCATTCAGCTTTCCTGATGATTCATGGAGCTTCAGAAATGCTGACATTAGCATTCGCTGCTACATGTTTAGCATTGAGATGCTAGCATAGCTTCACTGACAGGCTAACTCCTTTTAGCTCAGCTTGAACACTTTTTCCAATCATATTTTTTTTATAAGCAGAAATTGACCCCAGTTGGACCAGAGAAGCTTCTGGCCGTTTCTCAATATGCGTTCTTGTCTGTACTTGTGTTCTCGCGTCCTCGTGAAACGTCATCGACAGCGGCCCAAGTACTGTTCCAATTCAAAGTACAAAGTGTTTTTTATTAAGCTTTTTTCAATCAGTAATAAAAAAAAACTTAATCCCGTTAACTTGAAGGTGTTTCTACTTAGAAATTACTTTTCCTTAATTATGTATATTTGATATCTGTTAATATTTGTCCCAATTATAAAATTATCCAATCCCAATTGTTAAATTGTTCAGTTTAACACAGGAATCATCCTGTGTTAAATTGAATTTATTGAAATTTACGCTAGTTGAGTGACGTCATCAAGAACGCCCTGTTCCAATTGGCGAACTAGCATACTGCGTCCTTGTGAACTCGGTAAGAACGGACTTTCAACTGTTCTTGCGGGTACGTACTTGCCAAGAACTCAAGAACGTACTTGCGTTCTTGAGTATTGAACGCAAGTTAACTAGCAAGCGAACTAGCATACTGCGTCACAAGGACGCAGTATGCTAGTTCGCCAATTGGAACAGGGCATTCTTGATGACGTCACTCAACTTCCGTAAATTTCAATAATGGTTCCGTTTAACACAGGATAACTCCTGTGTTAAACTGAACAATTTAACAATTAG
>NW_015112972.1:162555-165699 GCF_001443285.1 Poecilia latipinna
CAACCACATTCTTTGGAAAAACCTGTTTCCTTCCTTGCCTGTCATGGCGCTGCATCAAGAACAACTAAAGGAAACGCCATAAAAACCTTTGAGGTTTGCACTTAGTGCAACTTCCTTCTTTATGAAATATAGACAAAAATGGAGTGCTTCAAATTGTAGCGGTTGAAGGATTTCTCTTTTGTCTTTGGTAAAAGACCACAAGTCACTCCTCTTGCTAGACTTTGTTTTGGTTTTATTTACCCAGAATGCCCTGTGCGTTAGTTCACTTCCTGCTTTTGGAGCAGACTCCAGGCCGCTTGGCGGTCACATGTGCATTTGGACCGTGCCAGAATTCACTTCAACCAAATAGAGACCTTGGTTTTTAGTCTGCATCAGAGTTCAATTACATGTTCATACCTCCCCAAACAAATCGGATATTCTAGGGAAACAAACTAGAGTTTGATTAAAGCAAAACTAGAGTTTGATTAAAGCAAAACTAGAGTTTGATTAAAGCAGAATTCATCCTAAGAACTTAATTGTGCTGTCATGTAGACCCATATGTCACATATTTGGACCACCTGACCAGAGAACCTCGTTCCATTTGTGTCGTCTAGACGACTTGTGACAAACTTCCAGACATCAAGATTTTTTGTCATTATGTTTCTAGAATATTATGAAATTGGAGAAACAGGTTTTCTTAAGTTTTCTTCCAACAATGGCTTTCTTCTTGCCTGTCTGCCATAAAGACCACAGTAACTATAATAGTTGTAATGTAGAGAGGCGTCCAGTGGCACAGCGGTTGGAGCTACAGACCTCAACACAGCCGTCCCCAGTTCAAAACTCGTCCTCAGTTCCATTCCTGCATGTCTTTCTCTCTGTCGCCTTCCTGTCAGATTACTGTTGAATAAAGGCCAGTAGTGCCAAAAAAGTTCTTTAAAAATTGATAAGTAGTTGTACTGTCAATAGATCCTTCCACCTAATTTGAATCTCTGCTGTTCCTCCAGCGTCAACATGAGTTTCTTAGGTACTTCTTTGACTAATGCGGTCCTTTCTACATTTAAAAACCACACATTCTCTTTCTTCCACCTTGGTAATTATGCACGTCTTTATGCCAGTCTGCTACTTAAAATTCTAATAAATTAATGTTTGTGGATGGAATAATGCAAATATATTTAAAGGGGCAGTATTATTTAAAATATATCTGGAGAGCTGGGCCGAGTTCTTGGCAAGTACGTACCCGCAAGAACAGTTGAAAGTCCGTTCTTACCGAGTTCACAAGTTCGCCAATTGGAACAGGGCGTTCTTGATGACATCAGTCAACTTCCGTAAATTTCAATAATGGTTCCGTTTAACACAGGATAACTCCTGTTTTAAACTGAACAATTTAACAATTAGGACTGGACAATTTTATAATTGGGACAAATATTAGCATATATCAAATATACATAATTAAGGAAAAGTAATTTCTAAGTAGAAAGACCTTCAAAATAAAGGGATTAAGTTTTATATTACTGATTGAAAAAAGCTTGATAGAAAACAATTACCTCAAATTACTTTTTCAGACTTCTGTTACCAGTGAAGCTTGAGTCTTGTTTGCCACCTTCATCAGATTATTTGCTTATAAAATATTTATCTCAAATGACAAATCATAATACATGATGGCCAGCCTGTCATGCATTTAACTGATTTCTTCCTTATTCCCCAGGTTTGCCAGGGATTCATAAACAGGGAAAGTTAAAACAATTATTTAATATTTAATGTTTTACCAACCTGCATCTGGCCAGACTTCCTGTCACACAACTGGATGATTATTTTATAATAACTTCTAAACACTTATTAACAAACTTATGTTTCCTTTGTTATCATAATCAAGTATAATCTAGTAAGATACCAGCATAGAAAGAGAAACATAATTTTTGTAGGAATGTCTTTATTAGAATAACAAAAAAATAAACAAAAACAAGCAGATAATCACTCAATAACTCCAGGAAATTCATACTGAGACTGTCAAAAGAAAATATTACCATAATTTAATAGTTGTTTTTTTTTAAGAAGATGAGGAGACAGTGAAGAGAACATTGGCAGGACACGGGGATGACGAGAATCTCCAGGAGTTTTTGGGAAGCTGGAAGTAAACCTGGAACTGCAGTCTGCTCACCTGAAGATCTGCCTGCATAAAACAATGAAAAATAAGAGTTCACTCACATACATGACATGATAATCCTAGGGAAATTTTGTTTTTTTTATTTACAAATTAAAGTATGATTCTCTGATCATGAAGGGACATTGTATTAAAATATTTTTCTTACTACTAATTTAAATGCCCAAAAACAGTTAATTAGCAAATGAAAGTAATTGGTTTTGAAAGTCTGTCAACACAATTTATAAAATACCTATATTAACTAAAGAAATATGAAAAAATAAGCTGAGAGAAAATATATCTCACTTTCAGCCGCTACGAACAGATAACAAGCAGCGGAAAACGACAGTGACTTGCTGAAATCAGGCTGCGGTTAGCGGGGAAAACACGTTCCAACCGCCCGTTAAACTGGGAGCTCCTCCGGTCTGTTAGCGGAGCTATGCTACTCCGAAAAACTCCGGAGCAAATATTAAAGTATGAATATTCTGGATGAACTGAGTGGATAGATGAAGCTATAAGGTCTACTTTCTCGCCTAAAAACAAATTTAAATGAGTTTTCGTGGCAATTAATGGTGGTAAAAATGCAATACATTTCTGTACTGACCTTCTCTATTTACCGCTGCTGGTGGCGCATTGCATTGTGGGATATCTTGCTGCCTCAAGTCCGCAGAAGGATGCATTGATGCATCCTTGATAAAATGGGCGGAGCAAGAACACATCCGGGTACTTTGAGCGTTCTTGCCTGGATGTGTACTTTGAATTGGAACAGTACTTGGGCCGTTGTCGATGACGTTTCACAAGGACGCAAGAACACAAGTACGGACAAGAACGCATATTGAGAAACGGCCCTGCTTTGATTCTTTCATGCATGTTTGAGAAATTCTTTAATCACCATGGCAACCATTCAGCTGTGCAAATCACCTGGGTGGGAAGATTCATTCAACTCCTACAGACTAGCCAGCATCATTTAGCAAACACCTGGTTGAACTGCAAATCTGCTGAGCTGCGTCTCAGAGCAACGCTGG
>NW_015112972.1:167830-208976 GCF_001443285.1 Poecilia latipinna
CGTCAGTCAACTTCCGCAAATTTGAACAATTTAACAATTAGGACTGGACAATTTTATAATTGG
The DNA here is from genome assembly GCF_001443285.1 of Poecilia latipinna. Taxonomy (NCBI): domain Eukaryota; kingdom Metazoa; phylum Chordata; class Actinopteri; order Cyprinodontiformes; family Poeciliidae; genus Poecilia; species Poecilia latipinna. The sequence continues at coordinate 167,894 of NW_015112972.1, forward strand.
GACAAATATTAGCATATATCAAATATACATAATTAAGGAAAAGTAATTTCTAAGTAGAAAGACCTTCAAAATAAAGGAATTAAGTTTTATATTACTGATTGAAAAAAGCTTGATAGAAAACAATTTATTACCTCAAATTACTTTTTCAGACTTCTGTTACCAGTGAAGCTTGAGTCTTGTTTGCCACCTTCATCAGATTATTTGCTTATAAAATATTTATCTCAAATGACAAATCATAATACATGATGGCCAGCCTGTCATGCAGTTAACTGATTTCTTCCTTATTCCCCAGGTTTGCCAGGGATTCATAAACAGGGAAAGTTAAAACAATTATTTAATATTTAATGTTTTACCAACCTGCATCTGGCCAGAGTTCCTGTCACACAACTGGATGATTATTTTATAATAACTGCTAAACACTTATTAACAAACTTATGTTTACTTTGTTATCATAATCAAGTATACTCTAGTAAGATACCAGCATAGAAAGAGAAACATAATTTTTGTAACTAAATAAATATAAAAAATAGAACAGATAACAAGCAGCGGAAAACAACAGTCACTTGTTGAAAACAGGCTGCGGTTAGCGGGGAAAACACGTTCCAACCGCCCGTTAAACTGGCAGCTCCTCCGGTCTGTTAGCGGAGCTATGCTACTCCGAAAAACTCCGTAGCAATTATTAAAGTAAGAATATTCTGGATGAACTGAGTGGATAGACGAAGCTATAAGGTCTACTTTCTCGCCTAAAAAGAAATTTAAATGAGTTTTCGTGGCAATTAATGGTGGTAAAAATGCAATACATTTCTGTACTGACCTTCTATATTTACCGCTGCTGGTGGCGCATTGCATTGTGGGATATCTTGCTGCCTCAAGTCCGCAGAAGGATGCATTGATGCATCCTCGATAAAATGGGCGGAGCAAGAACACATCCGGGTACTTTGAGCGTTCTTGCCTGGATGTGTACTTTGAATTGGAACAGTACTTGGGCCGCTGTCGATGACGTTTCACGAGGACGCGAGAACACAAGTACAGACAAGAACGCATATTGAGAAACGGCCTTTGTTAGCGGATGAAGCGGTGCGTCTGATTTACAGGCGTACTAGAAACAAAATATAAAGGTTCCAGTGGATGTAAAAAAAAAAGTGATTAATTGCATTAAATTCTGAATGCAATAAATCCATGTAAATCCTTGAACTGAACTCCTTTTTTGTATAAACACATTAAAACCTGTAAACCTCATGTTCTTAAAAATATTGTATATAAATACACTGCTCAAAAAAATAAAGGGAACACTCAAATAACACATCCTAGATCTGAATGAATGAAATATTCTCATTGAATACTTTGTTCTGTACAAAGTTGAATGTGCTGACAACAAAATCACACAAAAATCATCAATGGAAATCAAATTTATTAACCAATGGAGGCCTGGATTTGGAGCCACACACAAAATTAAAGTGAAATGTTCCCTTTATTTTTTTTGAGCAGTATAGTTTAAATGCATTGAAGAGTGAAAAGTTGTGAAAATCTTTCTGCTCTGCAGCAGCTTTCTGGCCTCTGGACAGACCAGGCTGTCAATTTATCCCTCTTCCTTCCACAGCAACATTTCTCTGATCCATCAGCCGTTTCATCAACGGAGCAGCGAAGTCTGAACATCTGAGCTGAAACTCAGCTGACAGCAGCAAACGGGGCTGATGGCTAAATAAGAGCTCATTAGTTAGCGAGGCGGCTGAAGCGTGGCGGTAAATGCTGAAGAGCAGCGGCCTGCTCCACATGCAGCTGCTGCGTTAACAGAACGCACCGTTTGGTCAAGTTTGTTGTTTATGCAGAAATGTTGATATTTCTCTTGAACTAGACGCTTCTATGCAGTTTTTATCTGCATGAATACTGAACTCGGTGAAGAAATTATGGACATTTCATGATTTTTCACTAAATAACTACAAAAACTGTCAGATTAGGGACCGACCAACATCTGAGAGATAATCATTAACTAGTGAAATATTTCCAAAATGTTGACAAGACTTTTCCTGTTTTATCCATTTTCCTTTCCGGCTGTTCTCACTTTCCACTCAGCACCATTTTTTGTTTGTTTTAAAAGCAGCTTTGAGGCACGATGGAGAAAACTGAAACTGCTGCTGCGCCAGCAGGTTGTTGCTAAGCAACCAAAGAGCTGCTCAGTCAGCTGAAGCCACTAATCTTCAGCTGGAAATTGAATGAGATTACATATGCCATTATTGGCTGGGATTGACTGGGTTTATGTTTGACGCTTTGGTCAAAATGACCACAACAAAAATGTCCAGTGCAGCCTGTGCTTCAGGTTAGTGATGCTAGCGGTTAGCTAATGGTTAGCTAGCGGTTAGCTAGCGCAGGTCGGTGTTCTGTGACCAACAACCAAAAACATTTTATTTCTGCTTCATCAATAATCTCACAGCTTCAAGGTTTCAACATGATTTTCACTCAGAAACAGATGCAAACACATACACACACACACACATACACACACACACACACTTCAGCCGCGTTTCACATGGAGCCGCGCAGCGAGACGTCCTGCATGGCACCGCATGTTTACAGCCAACAGCCAGGTGATTAATGGATTTATTACCTGCTAAAGACACGCCGCCTGCAGCTGACAAGAGCAACACACACACACACTTTACTGACTGTAGACTCTACCAACCCGTCCTCTCTGCTGATGACTCTTTACTTGAAACTCTAATCAGAACTGTCAGTGCAGCCAGCAGAGAGTGTGTGTGTGTCTGTGCCTTTCATTCCCCAGGCAGATAAAAAGTGATTGTTCTGTGCAGCTCTGAGGTGAAGTGGTGAAGTATGAACTGCTGACAGCAGCAGCTGCAGACAGGAGCCGTTTCAAACCAGAGCACAAAACTTTCTGAGTCACATTTTCATCTCTCAGTTCAGCCTCAGCCCACTCTGCCCTCCATTTGTAAAGCTGATCAGCGCGCACGCACACACACACACACACACACACTCCTCTTGTTCCACTTCAGTCCAGCTGATCTGCGCTCTCTCTCGCCGCCTCGCATGTTTACCTGCATAATTCAATTGCTGGAGGACAATAATGGAGGAGAAAGCTTTGCATCATTCATGTAAAGTATCGCTGCCGAAACTTCCTGCCTCCACATCAACCACTTTCCGTCGATCCAATCCGTCATTCTCAGGTTCTTCTCCAACAGAATCCGTCTGAGGTGCATCATTACCCAGACGGCAGCGAGGCGGTTTGCATGGACCTCATTTAAAATCAAACAATTCAATTACCAAACAGCCTGGAGGAACTCAACACCTGCACACAAAGTTAGTTCAGGGAAACTTAATGGGACTGGAGCTGGAATGGCTTCTGCATTTGAGAAGTGGAAACGTCTAGACCTGAAGTCAGCACTATTAGGCCTAACAAGCCGCAGGAAAGAAGGATGAGACGACTAGAAATGGAAAGAGGGAGGGAGGGAGGGAGAGCTACTCATCAGGGCGAGCGGCGCGGACCGATGGAGACCGGCAATGACAGCCTGGCGAGTCGAGATCTGTTGACTCAACCGTCGCTTTGAGTAGGAAACGCCTCAGCTGCGTTTCATGATGTGTTAAAGTTGCTTTTTGTAGTCTGTCCATTTCATGATCACTTCTCTGTCTGCAGACACAAGATCTGAAGTGACGCCTGGATGAAACGGCAGGCCTTTAAAGCCAGCTAACAGCTAACAGCCAGCTAGCAGCTAACAGCCAGCAGCTAACAGCCAGCAGCTAACAGCTCACAGCTAACAGCCAGCAGCTAACAGCTCACAGCTAACAGCCAGCAGCTGTGGCCTGAACTGGTTTATACTGGGCCAACTGGGGCTGCAGAAACAACAATCTTCTCTCCTGTGAAACCTTTCAGTTTATTAGAGCAACTAAAACTCGTTGTAACCGTTTTGTTTTGCCAGAGTTTGGTAATAAATACAGAAGCAGGATCTCATTAAAGTCGTGAAGTTCCTCATTAAATCCAAAATGTTCCCATTTAAACAGGAAAGGTCGAAACAGTGAAATGGAAACACCTTGCCAGATGCTTTGAGTGAGAAAATGAAGTTCAGCAATCATAAAACACTTAATCTGCAAGAAATTAAGAAACTTTCTCTGTTAAACGAGTTCTATCTCATTATAAGAAGAAAGTTTCTCATGTTAACGATCTGCTGCTGCTTTAGTCATTTCCCCTCCGACACTTAAACGCCTCATCTTGTAAACCAGATCCCTCATTTCAGGAAGTAAAAAAACAACAGATATGTTTCATATCCATCACTGTTCAAATCACCTCCTGTGTTACTCTTGTTCCTACATGACGCATCATGTTTCAGTTAATAAACATTGTTTCAGTTAATAAACACATCATGTTTCAGTTAATAAAGGACAGATAACGGTCTCTTAAAACTGAGTCACTTTCTAACTCCTTGTTCCTTTAATTAGTTTTTTCAGAGCAGAAAAATCTCCAACTTTAAATATTCAATTAGCAAATAAATGGAGGAATCTGAGTCACATTTAAAGAAAAAGTTAATGGCAGGACAATTAAAATACGATCACTGAACGATGCATAAGAGGATTAAAAATAACATTTCTGTTCATCATCAGAGTATCAACTGAAGAAAACGAGTTAAAATGTACAAAATACCCCAAACCACCAATAAAACACATTTCTGTTCAGATCATTTTAGCATTTAAACCGCCTCTGGTGTACTGAGCCGAGTTCGGACCGGTCCCCTTGCCTTCATCTTCTCTGCTGTAAACGAACAGAGAAATTACAGAGCAGCTCTGTAGTCACAGGCTCTGCAGCAGACTCGGTCTCCTCGGTTTGGACACGTCCGCCTGCAGCCTCATGCGTCACACCGAGAGGAAACCTGCAGGTTCATGGACTTAATGCTTCGTGTTCTGCAGAAGTTAGTGGAGCTGAACGTCCGGCTTACGGATCAAATGTCAGAGGAGCGACGGTCTGTTCAAATGTGTCTGTATTTCAGCTCCAGCTAAGCAGGAACGGTTTGACCTGGTGATCATTTCCTTTAAAGACTTAAAGGTCCAGTGAAACACATTCCTCATATTTCAGCCTAAAATTGCAGTAAATTTATTTGCAGTAAGAATAAGTGGAGTAAACGTTAAAACATAACGCAACATCTGCAATGTTCATGCATGGTTGGTGTAATTTGTAGTGAGATTTGACTGCAAACTACAAATATCAGAGGGCTTTCACTGAAAACATTTCAAAATATTTATATAATATTTTCTATTCAAAACGGTGCTTTTCTTGATTTAACCCCATTAGACAATTTTTCAATAAATAAAATAATGAAAAAAGGTGATTTATGCACCACGTTCAGAAAAAGGTGCATAAATAACTAATATGCAGCGATTCTGACCAACAGGATCTGAGCAGCAATGTGCCACAGGAGTGGTGCTGCAGCAGCAGCGGCTGCAGCAGCGGTGCTGGTCAGCTCTGGCCTGCTGCTGAATCCCACTGAGCTTCCGGGTCGGTGGGTGAATTATTCACTCCAGCCTTGAGAATAAAACGAAGATTCATTAATTAGCTCCTCTGGAATCAACAACCCAAAATAAAAACATCTGTGTGATGGATTTCTGTTACATTATTTATGAACTTAGCAATAATCCCCACTTCATAAAGACAGAGGGAGAGCTCTTTGTCTTTACTCTGCATGTGAAGCAGCTGCTTCTGCTCAGAGTTCAGTAAACATGCAGAATGACTGATCCGGTTTGTGAATCCTAACACCATAAAGCCGTCGCTCCACATTTGCTTCAGGTTCACTAACACCACCAGCATCCAGTCAGACTCCAACATCCTCCATCACCGGCTCCACCTGTAAAATTCATCCTTGCTGCTGCGCTTCCGTCCAGGTTTGTCGCTGAGAGCCAGCGGCTGTCGCCTGCAGCACCGAGATAAATGAGAAGGAGAGATTCAGAAACTCTGCTGCAGACCAACTTCCTGCCACAGCTCTGCTGGGACCCTTCGATATATTTACACTGCTTGTGTCAAAGTTGGTTTTCTAGAAATTCAATCTGCAGAATAACTCCTGCAAGACGAGGCTTCATGTCAAAGAAACTTCATCATTTCTACTGACGTTCTTCTTCTTGGACTCTACGTTAAATTCACATCTAAAGCCCGATTCAGCGTCGAGTTGATCAGCTGCTAATTTATTTGCATACATTAAGGGAAAAGACTCCCATACCATTTAATTACTGATGCTCCGATCAATGGGCCAGTAATCAAAGCTGCTCAGTGATCTGTGGACCAATGGAAAGGTCAAATAGTGGAACCGAAAGGATTCTTTCTTCCTCATTCATTAAAAACATCAATACTGAAAACTCCCACTTTGTTAAAAGCATCAGCAGCACTTTGTTTGATGCTGCCTCTGTCTGAACCTGCAGCACATTCATCTTTTATTTTATGGCCAATTAACCGTAACGAAGGCAAAGTTTAGGTGTTACAGTCCTTAGAAAGAAAATCTGTCTGAACCAAAACCAGGATCTGTAATCAGAACTCAAAGAAAAACAGGAACTGGTTTCATCCAGTAGAACCTGATCAGTGCGTCACGTTTCTCTAAAACTAAAAAACTTTCTTCAAATCAGTCTGAGTCGCAGGCTGCATCGTTCCCACCCGTCTGGTTATTTCCGCTTCAATCCAACTCCAGTCCACTTTAACCCGACTCCAGTCCGTTTGTCTGTAAACATCGGTTTGGTTGTTGAGGTGTGAACACTGATTGACCTCTGACCTCTGGTCCTTCAAATATTGGTCTGGGTTCAGTTGAAGTGAACTCGGGTTCGGTTTGAACACCAAGCGGACCGCAGACCGCTCCAAAACCAGGAAGTGGACTACAGTGCAGGGCATTCTGGGAAAGTCCAACCAAAGCTAACGTGCTAGCCTAGCGCTAGCAGCAGAAATGGCTCCTGGTCTTTAGACTAAAGAGAAATCCTCCAACCGCTAAAATCTGACGCCTCCATCTTGTTTCCATCTGGTGAAGAAGGAAGTTGCTCTCAGCGTCTTCAGAGGTTTTTGTGTCGTTTCCTTCAGTGGTTCTTGGTGCAGCGCCCCCACAGGCCAGGAACAACCCACATATGGAGGCTGTCGCAGGTTTGATTCCCGGCCTGATGACCTCTGCTGCATTCCTTCCCCCGTCTCTCATTACCCACTTTCCTGTCAATTAACCATCAACTAAAGGCCAGCAGAGCCAATACAAGGAATATTAGTGCCATGTAGATCCGGTTTCCCAACCACCGTTTGTCGGAGCAATCAAAAACCCTGAACTGCACCACTAAACGAGCATTTCTGGCCTAAACCCCCGAAACTAAACGAGTGTAAATACAGAACAAATGATCTAATCAGAACTTTCCTTCATCTCATGCTACACCATGCAGACACTTTGTGCTGATGAAGATTCAAACAGGTCAACATGTCTAATTACCTTTCATAGCAGAGCAGTTAGCTTTACTTACAGATTGATTCAGATAATAATTGACCACTGTGGGGCGCCAACAGAAATCCTGCTGTTGGTCTGGAAATCATTAAGAACAAAAACCAAAATGATTCTGAATCATTCTGAATCAAGTCTTTAGTTGCTGGCGGGTTCTCAGGCAGGCTGTTTTTATTTGGCGCTTACTTTTATTACTTTTTCTTCACACACTGTCAGGTTTGTGTTTCTCGCCGGTTCATTAAGACAGAATCAATCAGTCCCTCCTTTACTCTGTGAGCTTTAAATCTTCCATTTAATCTGCAAATGTTTCATCATTTGACGTGAGCAGCCTGGTTTTTGTCTGCAGCTGTAGGTTTGTTCATCTGCAGCAAACGGAAAGTTTGATGTTCAGAGAAAGTGTTGCCTCGTCTTCTGGGTAAATCGTTTTTCCAAAAGAAAAGACCTGAGTTATGTTATGGTTGAATTCATATTGTGGTCTTAAATACTTTCAGTGATTTCTGTGAGGATTTGGTTTTGTGGATGTTTCTAGATTATCGAGTCTCTGTGTTGTTGCGTCTTTCCCTCGACCGTCTGACCGTCTTTCCTGACTACCTCCCGGTGTATTTAATGCCGCCGATCCGAGTCGCCTGCTCCCTGTCGGGTCCTTGTTGTGTTGGACGGCGTGTCTCGTCTACGCTGCCTGTTTGTTTTGCGTATTGTTCTCCAGTTGCTACCAGTCTGAGCTCCTGGCCTCACTGCCTGGATTTTGTGTTCATCTTCATTAAAACCATCAATTTCACCACAGCCTGGGTCCACCGCGTCTCATCCTCACCACCAACAAGCATTTCATTACAGTTTTTCCCCATTTAAAGATAATTTTGCTGAGATTAGAAACAGTCAAATTATCTGGTTCTCATTTTTCACCAGACGCAAAATAAAAAAGATTAAAACCTTAATCAGCATCTTTGCAGTCAGTTTGACCCGAAGGACCCAGAGCATCACAACACAGCCGATGATTTGATGGTAAAGAAATAAAGTTCAGCCTGTATAAACTTCAGTAACATCCTGTAACAGTCGTAATTGTGTAGCATCTCTTTTCTTTGACCTTAGCACCGCGGTTCACACTGAACCAGGATCGCTGAGCCGCATTTCACCTCTGATATAAAACTTGTTTAATTTTGCAGTCATTTGTTCAAAAAGCAAATCCCAGATCAAACGAATGAAGTCAGATAGTTATAAGCTTCATTACATTGAGGCAAGATGTTCCTGAAAAGAAGATGGAGGTGAACTGACTAAACAAAAACTCAAGAATCAAAAAGAAAATTTTACTTTTAAGAAAAGCTGGAAATCACCACAAAAGACTCCAATGATCCAAACTACAGCGGGGGAACAAATCAGTCGCTCAGGTTCTCGGCTCCGACGCTGGGCCACATTCAGTCATGACACAGACTGCAGCGGAGAAAACGGACCGGACAGAGAGAAGCGGCGCAGGGGAGCAGGAAAGGTGAACGTCTGCTGTGAGGTCAGAGGTGAAGCTTCAGCAGACGGCTGCTCACTTCCTGAAACACGCAGGAGCGCAGAGAAAGATCCCATCAGAAACGGTGATTCTGGTCGGGCCTGAAACGACTTCGATTCAGGAAAGTGATCTGCTTCAAAGCCAGAATATCCTGTAATAAACAGAGTTAAACTAAACGCTCCGAGGTCTGGGCCGGAAGGTCGTGTTGCATAGCAACGCTCTCACTTCCCCCAACGCCTGCTACGCTGTTAGCAATGCATGCTAAGCTAAGTGCTACTTTTAGCTCTGGAGGCAGATGTAGAGAACAAGTGCCAGGAAATTACAAAAACGGTTAAAAGTGTGGAAACATTTTAACCTAAGAAGCTCAGCGCAGTTAGCTTCCCAGCAGCGCGTCCGCCATGTTGGAGCAGCTGGACAGAAAAAACCCGATGAGTTCATCAAACCCGCCCGTTGCTGCCAACAGGCATCACTTATGTTCACTTTGCCAAATATGTTCACCCAAAGCTCGAGTAGTTTCGACAGAACCTGATTAATCACCAGAATAATTGATAGAAATAACTGATAATCAATAGAATAGTTGGCTACTATAATAATGGTTCGCTGCAGCCTGACTTCTCCTTGTGCGGTTCAGGACATCAGAATGGGCCACGGCTGTTTGTCTCTTTCTAAGCTCTGCTAACATGAGCGCAAAAGGTCGGCGATGTTGAATCAGGTCAGCCGGGTCAAACGCGTCGGCGTGTCGGGTTTCCGTCCCGACAAGATAAGCAGGTTTAAATCAAAAACAACGAGACAAACAGATCAGATTCAACATGATGACCTGCTGATGAGGTCAGAGCGAAAATACAAACCTGTTCATCGTTAAACTGCACGGCCAATATGCATGTCAAATCATTTATTAATCCTCTGCACTTTAAAAGGTTGTTACATATTTTAACACAAATCACTTGGCCAGGGCAAGTCAGTTTAGGGAATAGAGTTGGGTATAAATTATTCAATAAACTAATATAAAGCAGCAAACACAAACAATTGCTGATGGGCTTTGATCTTCATTTTATTGAATCAGTCCACAGATTAATGTGTTCATAAAACATGTAGCTGCTGATGAGCCACAAAACGCTTCATCATCACCTTTCCACACATCAACGCTGCAGCATCAGCATCAGCATGCTAACCACCAGATAAACCGCTCGGCGTTCAGATATGTGGAAAATCAAACCTCTGAAACAGACGATCCAGTGATGTGGTTCCACCCAAATGTTAGGGAGGGAATCTGACACCAACTCCATGTGGTTAAACTGGGATGGACTGGAGACACCCTGGGATAAGGGCGTAAGAAGATCTCAATAAATAAACTTTGGGTTTTACACCTGATTGCTCAAAGCTAACCGAGAACAGAAACTAGTTAAACACATCAGAGAATCACGACTTGCATTGGGAAGTGATCCAGAAATATCATGGTGCATATAAGCACACACACACACACACACACACACACACACACACACACAGTCTCCTCGGCCTCCTGAGGGTGCAGCTCCCACATCACCCAGCATGTCCACCACAATCAGCATAGCAGCGGCTCATTAGAGCTCGTTATTCAGATAAAATCTTAATTGACCTTCTTTTTCTCTTAGATTCCTTTAAGTCTGGAGCTTTTTGCTGAAATAACTCCTCATGTTTCTGTTAAAACTGCCTCCATGTCAACGAGCACTTAACTTTACAACCCGACATGATGAGCAGTTTATCACATTTAGAGATCAGGATGGAAAGAGTTAATTAGATGTTTAAAGTTTCAGGTGATGGACTCTTTAATCAGAACATGGGTCCAAATCTGCAGAGCAGAACCGATCCCTCTGGTGAAAAACAAGCAAATTGATTTTAAGGTGAAATTTTCTCTTCACCGAATTTTTCTTCAAGACACTTTATTGATCAAATATCAAGTATAGAACAGATCACTGGATGTCGAAGCATTCACAGTGATTCATGGTGGACAACATGGCTACATTTAGCGCCTTAGCATTAGCTTCAGCTAAATGCCATGCTGGCTAATGCTGGGGTAGCGCATTAGCGTTAGCTGACCTAACGTCTATGGTTAGTGCTTTAGGGCTAGCAGAGCTAGCCTTTCAGCTAGCAGTGCCCTCTGGGGCAGAGTAAAGCAATCTGAGCGGACCGACTCGGATCAGAACCGATCAGAACCGATGCCCGGTGGTTCTGCGTGTGAACGGGACCGACCCGGATCAGAACCGATGCCCGGTGGTTCTGCGTGTGAACGGGACCGACCCGGATCAGAACCCATCAGAACCGTGTGACAAGCTGGAGACGGATCAGAGAAGCTGTGCAGGATGAGAGTCTCCCGGCTGGCAGCGCGCCCAGGGCAGAGTCACCTCTCCAATTAGTCCAGCAGCAGAACCGGGCCCTGCTGGTCCATCCTCACTTCCTCTCTGAAAACTTTCTGACTTTCTGCCTCATGACAGATTTCAGTTGTAACTTGAAATGTTAACATCTCAAACTTAAAGTCCATCTTAAAACTGAAGACACTACAAAGAGTTTCTACCAACAATAACACGGTGCGGTTTATTGCTCCCTCACTGATCAGGCTAAAACCTTTCAGTAGCCGATTCTCCTTGCAGGTGAGGTTTGCCGGGTCCGTCAGCAGGCACAAGCTTTCCTCCTAATGAGCGAGCCTGCGGCGTTTTAAACTTCCTGCGTGGTTTTCCTCTGATCAGGGCTGATCAGAAGCAGGAGAGGAGATGCTGAGGCCAAACTCCTCTCACTTCCACAGAGACGAAATAATGAGCAGCAAACCTGCAGGACCGGCTGCCTTCACTTCACCAACTCCACACCGCCAGCAGGACTTACAACAACCAATAACTTTACATGTTTATTAGAAAGTCATTTAATGGAAAATGTAAAACTGATGCATATTTTGCTGAAGGTGAAAACAACAAAGGAACTGATGCAACTGAAGCCTTTAAACAAAAAACACTTTTTTATCTACAGCTGGCATTAAATGTTTTATTAAAGCCATTTCTATTAAACATTTAAAGTTGATCAATCTTTACAAAATAACGCTGCAGCTGATTCGTCCAATCAGCTGCAGCGAAGCAGAGCCGCCAGTCACCGACTGGCTGCATGTTCAGGAAAAAACTAACTAAAGTTCTGCTTTGGTCTCAGGAACCAACCAGGCCTGTTGCAATAAGCAAGAAATAAAATAATCGCAGAATAGATTAAAACAGGCTCAAAAATTTCCATTTGCATGGTTTTTAATTTTTGGGTTTTGGATGGTAAAAGTTTTCAGTCTGCTGTTTTGGTCTCAGCTAAACCGTTTTCTTCACAGAGGCTTCAAAATTCATTCTGTTGTTTCTGTTTTGTTTGTTTTGGATGATTTAAAAGTCTTTCAGTGTTAAATGTTCATTAGAAAGTGTTCCTGCATGATTTTACCACCAACATTAATTACTTGAAAATGGTTTTAACGGAGCATGCCAGAGAGAGCGCCCCCTGTCTGCAGACAGCCTCCATGAACGTTTTCATTCCCATCCAGGAATTTTCAGTCTTTGGAGTTTAGCGAAGAATCATAAAAATACCCAGAATTCCTCAGTGACGGATAGATTCATTCAAAAACTAGACAGTGGAGGTGGACTAGTTAAAGTAAAACACCAACATTTCTGCATAAAACATCATGACCTGACCAATCACAGCCCGCCTCTCAGCGTTCTGGACTGCAGATTATTGGCTCCGCCCACTGGCGGCGTCAGTTTTCGGCGCTCCGCCGGCTCTCTGAACGTTTTCACAGTTTGTCGCTGCGTTGTTGTTGTCCTCCTGTTAGCTTCATCATGTAGCCATTGTTACATAACAGCTCAGCTGCAGCTCCTGAAATAATTCATTAAATGCAGAGTTTTGCTTCTGTTCAGACCTAAAGGCCACCAGTCCTCCTGCGCCTTATCAGACACCCAGCAGGCCAAACACTGACTCATGAAAACAACCTTGCCCATTTGAAAGGTAATTATAAAACTTATCTTTATATTAGAAAAGTGTTTTGCTCTCTTCTGGGAGTCTGTGAACGCCAGCGAGTGGAATGATTATCTGAACAAATACTCCCTGTGAGGCGTTGTTTTGCTGCTTCATTTGACTTGCTAATGAAACGTTCAGCTATCAGGAGCTTTAATTAAAAACAGCCTGTTTGCTGTTTGGTCTCCGATTCATCCGCCACTTCGCTCATCACGTTCCCTAAACCGGACCCAAACCCATCCGGACCGGGACCAGCAGGTGGAGCGGTCCGTAGAACGGCTGATCCTCGATTCTTCCTCTCCCTCACAAAACGCTGGATAATCTCACGACCTCGTCGATCTGCTCTTCACTCTGCTGCAGCTAAACAGTTTAAGATCCAACTAAAACTGAGCTTTTCTTTTTCACTGTTTTTACCTTCGATATCTGAGGTTTAGTATCGGCAGACAGAGAGAAACACATTGAACCGACTTAAAACGTTCATTTATTTAAACGGAAATGTGCTGAACTTTAAATTTATTGATAACGATGCACCATTACAGCTCACGTAGTGATACAAAGTTCAGTTTGGTGTCAATCAACTCTGATACTTTTGCTGCAAAAATGTTCACTGACCAAATTTGTTAGAGTTGGGTAATATAAGGGAGCTGGTTGACCTATTGACCTTTCACTCATATCTTCAAAGCAAAAGTAGCACAAATGGAGCAGATAAACCAAATTCTTTTGATCTGAAGAAGGTGGAGGTTTTATTAACATCATTAAAATGATAACTGCACAAACGTTTGACGCCAGTTTGTTAGATGTGAAGAAGGCGGGGGCCCGACGGCACTCAGGGTGTTACTCAGCTCAAACGTCCTGCAAATTTCTGCTAAATGACCCAGTAGTTCTGTCCAAACATCTTCAGCGTCTTTAGTTCCCACCTCATCAGCAGCTGCTCAGCTTCGCTGCACCGAGCCTTTCGACCGGCCCCATCCGGCCCCTGCTGCGCTGTGTGATAAGACAGGACAGCTAATGTGGCCCCCGGACCGCAGGCAGCCCCCAGACCGCAGGTGGCCCCCAGAGCAGAGGCAGCCCCCGGACCGCAGGCGGCCCCCAGAGCAGAGACGGTCCCCATCCGGCCCCTGCTGCGCTGTGTGATAAGACAGGACAGCTAATGTGGCCCCCGGACCGCAGGCGGCCCCATCCGGCCCTTGCTGCTCTGTGTGATAAGACAGGACAGCTAATGTGGCCCCCGGACCGCAGGCGGCCCCATCCGGCCCCTGCTGCGCTGTGTGATAAGACAGGACAGCTAATGTGGCCCCCGGACCGCAGGCGGCCCCCAGAGCAGAGGCGGCCCCCAGAGCAGAGACGGCCCCCAGAGCAGAGGCGGCCCCCAGAGCAGAGACGGCCCCCAGAGCAGAGACGGTCCCCATCCGGCCCCTGCTGCCCTGTGTGATAAGACAGAACGGCTAATGTGGCCCCCGGACCGCAGGCGGCCCCCGGACCGCAGGCGGCCCCATCCGGCTTCTACTGCGCTCTACCAGCTACATTCAGATGTAAGGAGTAAATTAAGCTGGTGGTCTGCAGGCGCCCCCTTGTGGTCAGTACTGCATCGAGCGTTTAAATGCCGTGACATGAGCTCAAAGTGCAGTTATCTTCCCAAAGGATTGCGTTTAAAAACACTAAGATGAGCGGCTGAAGGCTGCTCACTCAAAGGAAAAGCTGAAGGAATCGGTGAAAGAAAACAAATTCAGGATCTTCATAAGCGGAGGAATTCATGTCATGTCAGAAACAGTTTCCAGTTTCTCAGAGCGAGTTGCTACACTTTTATTGTTTTTAGAATACTATTAAAATACATCAGATGCCACAGACATGCAGATGTAGGCCTGCTGTGCTGAGTGCAATTTGACATGAGCAGCGCCGGGCCCCGCGCTGATTAACTGCATCTTAACACCTGAAACTAAATAATTATTCTCATCAGGCTTTCTGTCAAAGTAACTCAAGTCAATTTTTCTTTCATTACGTTTCTAAATTATAAATAGGCCTAAAATGTTATTATTGCACATATTGCACAGTGAAGAACTTCTTTGATTTTTATGTTTTCTATCACTGAAAAGCTTAAAATCATTTCCAGAATCTGTAAATAACTCAAAATGGCACCAATTTGTTGATGTTTTAATCGTGACCAGTCACATTTACAACACAGCCCCGCCCTTCTCCTGGGACAAACAAAGACCACAACACCATGAGACAAATATTTCCAGATGGATGGCAGACAGAATATTGCATCTTTTCTGCTGCTCTTCCATATTTTCTATCATAAAGGATTGATGGAACTTCACCTTCAGAGATCAGACTCGACTTATTATTCTACTCACCACAAAAAAACTAAGAGAAAAATGCATCAGTGTGGGATTTAACATAAATATGCATCAATGCCGAGTAACTTTTCTGCTCCCTGCAGATGAAGCAAAACTCTCTCAAACCGATTTAAATATGATCACAGCTTTCTCCACAGACCAAACATAAAAACCTAATTCATGTTTTTAATAAAGCCGATCACGTGTTACCAGCTTCCATCATTCAGATTGTTCCTGTAGGCGACAATCTGATAAAACCTGACATGAATTTCCTGTTTTGTTTCGCTAAGTTTCACATCTGTAAAATAAAGTCTGCTCCAGTAAAACTAAAGCTCTCTTCCTGATTCTTTGATGTTTCCATGATGTCACACAGGAACCCAGAAAGTTTGATGTGTTGCCTTAAAATACGTCCCCAGGTTTTCCTCCTGTTAACCAATCAGAACCCTGCAAAGCCATGACATCATCGTCTTGTGACTCTGCTCCGTCTTTTCAAACCTCCAGTCGGTTCTGATAGAGGTTTCTTCCTGCTACAAGAAGTTTTTCCTCTCCACTGTCGACACATGCATGCTCGGTATGGGGCTGGAAAGTCAACAACTCAACGAAAGCCATTGTCTGCTGTCGCCCCCTGCTGGTTCAGGAGGACTGAATGCTGTTGGTCAACGACTAAAAGCTCTGCTGGGTTTCCTTAGATAAAAACTTTTTAAAATAGTTAAAATAATAGATAACTTGAAATGATTTTTTTTTTTTTTTTGCAAAGTGCCTCAAGACAACATTTGTTGTGAACTGAACTGAAATTAAGACAACATGAAACTGATCCCATTTGTTTTGTTCTGTTACAGTTTTACTAATAAAGTTCCACATCCTGGATGTTTACAGCAGTGTATTTTAAAATCACTATTATAAACATTTGTGTAAAAATAATGAATAAATAAAACTGTCAGCTGTTCACACAGCACCCTCTCCTGGCCAGCTGTGGGAAGAAGACATTTGGCCCAGTTCAGAAACACTTTAATCATTCTGTTTGCTTAAAGAAGACTTTTGATTTTTACATATTTAAAGTCTTCCTTCGATTTGAGGTTTCAAAGAATAGATTAAAAATAAACTCCAGGATTTCACAAATCATCCAATACAAAAATTACTAAAATCTCTAGAAATAAATAACAGGGATAATTACTGTATTAGAAAACCAGCTCAGTTTTTAAGACATACTGGGCAGAAATTACACAAAAATTGGAAATTGTATTCTGGGAAAATAAGTATTGTTTTCTTTCAACGTATCAAAAAGCAGCAAACTCACAAAGACACTTTAAAATGTTACCAGACAATTTAATGCTTATTGGGAGGAAAAAGCACTTTAGGAGTTGTATTACTACAACTGATGATTATTTTATGAATCGATTATTCTTCTGATTTATCAATTATTCAGATAAAAAAAAATTACATTCTGTTGATTTTTCATTTAACCACTTACGGTGTTTTCAACAATATTAGAATCACATTAAAAGATAATAATTTAAATTGTTTTTTAAATAATAAAAGAAACATTTTAAGCCTTCCTGGAGCATATGGTTGATGATGTAGCAAAGACGAATCTGCAGTCAGAAAACTGCCTTTTTTAGAGCCTGTAACCTGCAGTTAGCAATCAGTTATTAGATTAGTTGACAATAACTGCAGTAGTCGATTAACCTGATTAATCATGATGGTTCCATTTACCACCCTGTGCTTTTTACTGTGGATCCTCCACCTGCTGTGACTCAGAAACATGTAGAGTTTGCTGCAGTGAGACCTCTTGTTTCTGCACCAGCTTTGTTATTCTGATGTCATTTTCTTTTTGATGAATCTGTTGTTGCATTTAAGGAGAAATGAAATGAATACCCTATATTGTAACCAGAAGTCATTTTTACCCTGTTCTAATATATATATTACTCCTGTAAATATTGGTATTATAGTGTTATATTGAAATAAATTGATTTTCAAAATTGTTTAGAGCTTGGTTTTTAAATTTATGTTATTCAATTGTGTAAATATTTTTCATTTTAGTCTTTAAAATACCAGAATATATACATAACCTTATATTATTTGTTTGTCTGATGACATAATTTTAAATATCAAATGAAATGTTACTCAGTTCTTGAGTCGCCTTTTTACCAAAAACCATTTAACTCAGTCATTTCTTGAACGGATTCTTTCCTAAATTTGTGCCCATTAGTCCCCTGAAAAATTAAAACGCTGAGATTTTCATCAGTCATTGAACGCCCCCTGATCTCCCTGGACAGACTGGGAAAAGTGGACTGGTCCGGGAAAAAGAAGGCCTAGAACACCGAGAAGTGATCTGCAGTTTTTAAATGATCTATATTTTGTGTTTTTGAGGTGATCTGTGGTGCCAAAGCGTCTTCCTGTGGTCGTACCTGTCAGCCGGTGCTGCTTGGTGCTGACCCGGTTGGAGCTGTGGACGGAGCAGCAGAGGTGCAGCATGGCGAACATGGTGACAATCATCACCACACTCTGAAGCAGCAGCGTCACCTCGAACTGCTTCCCTATCCTGCAACAGAAACGCATCATAACTGAGCCGCAGATTCATACGGGGGTTTTGTCAGTTTTAATAGCTTCTCTTCTCTACCAGAAGAATATCCGCAGGATGTTGGCTACAAGCAGGACCAGGCACACCCTGGTGGAGAAGCCCTCGGTGTTGCTGCTCCTCTGGATCTCCTGGTACTGCGGGACGTAAGGCAGGGCGCCGCCGAACACCATGACGACGGACGCCAGCAGGGACAGCAGCGTCCAGGAGCCGTCTGCGTCCTCCGCCTGGATGAACACCTCGGCCTCCATCGCTCCGATCGGCGCTCAGCGTGTCCACAGGTCCTGAAGGAGGAACGAAGGAGGATTCCAGATGTTATTTCTAACTGGTGTGGAATGAACAAACTGGATTAAATACATTAAACAGGTTCAATTTAAACAGAATGATTTATTGATTAAAAAAAATAGAGAAATAGTTGAGCAGGGAGCAAAACCACTGATGCAACCACAGCTTTTGCTTGTGAGCATAAAGTTCATCCAGAAAACATGCTATTTTAGAGGTTTTGAGTTGGGATAGTCATTTATCATGATAAGAATTTGTCAAGATAAATTCCAATTAATGGTTTTAAAACCCCTAAAAGTTGTCTGTACTGTCAGGATTATAAGTTTTACTATTTTCTATGTTGTTTGTTTATGGAGTACCAATAAATATCAATAAGTTTGAAAATAAGATTGACTGCATTGACTGTGTGGAGTTCAGTGGCACAAATCACACTTCTTCATGTGACTGGTGTCCTAAAGAAACATATTACAAATGATTTTGTTTTTCCAGGACTGTCTATGACAGAGTTACATAAAAACTATAAATATGTCTTATTGTTGATAAATAGATGAGGTCAGTAATTAATGAATCACATCCTTAAATCGACAAAATAAGCAACATCTAATTCAACAACCATTTTGCTGCCATTTAAATAAACACATGAGCTCCATATAAAAGATGAGAACAGGTTTAATCTGTTCAACCATCAGATTAAAGTGTTTTTCAGTGGAAATAATTACTCTAAAAAGCCAGAAACATTCTCTCTTTGGCTTCATTTCTCAGGAGCATGAACTAATTGTTAATTAAATTGAACAGCATTTATGGCTTGATGGGAGGTCAGGTGATCCTAACAGTTAAACCACATGAATAAAATAATGTTTCTGAAATGATCACTGAACACTGTCTTTCTAAAAATTACTGATATTTCCCTAAAACGAGCCCAACAAAATAATCCCTTCATACCATTTATTTATTTGTGTCCATCTACGAGTATGATTTCTCTTTAAAGTGTCATTTATATTTATATGAATGCTTATTCAAACTCATCATTCAAGGATTCCAGATAGTCAAACAATATTCTACTGAAAGCACAACAGGAAACGGCATAAATCATAACATTTTAAATTTCTTTTGCTTATATTCATCCTCGCTGACGCTGCTCAACCATTTTCCTACTCACGTCTATTTTTGCGAGAGTTGTTCCGGCGGACGTTAAAAAAAGGCGCAGATGTTTTCCGTCTCTAGGCAACCGTGACGTCAGCGCCTGTCGGCAGCGACGGTCCGTAGCGGGTCCGGGATTCGTACGTCCCGCCATGACAGTTTTACTGGCCTCAACATTTCCTGTGTCTCAGCGACGTTTAGCTGACATAAAAAGACGTTTCAGTATTTTACAAGGCAGCCCAGCCGTAAACCCCGCACGTTTTACATATTAAGTGAACGAGGTAACATAGCGCAACCAAGCTAACTTTAGACGTTAGCGCCCACATGCGCCAGAAGCTATATGGAAAACGTTAAGCTTACTGTGAAATTTATTTATCCCAAGCCGATTGTAACTTTGTATACATATTACATAACCTGTCTTTAAAAACTGTCAGCGGGGTGAGCCATCAGGTTCCGTTTACTCAATGTTTTATCCACCAGGTTTAAATCCATATTTACCATCGTCTCCAACAATTCAGTTCCTCTAAAATGGTTTTAGCCTCTTCAGAATAAGTCCATTGATCCTTCCTGGGTTTGTGTCCGCCACATACCTGAAATCTCCCGTCGTTTCCGGGAAACTGATGTATTTTACCTCCCTCTCCCGCCGTGCTCCCATGTTTCCCGTAAATATCCCGTATTGTGCCCCCGCCCTCACGTTAGCTTCTCTCTCCCCGGGTTTACGGTAGTCTAATTACGTTACTCCCCCCGCTAGTATCTTAGTATAACCCAACATCTGGGCAGCAGAGACAGTAACTTGTCCTGGATGACATCAGTTGTTCTGCTAATCCACCTCTTTTGCATTTGCCGCTTCTTTTTGAGTCTGAGATTGACAGAAGAAGTTGAGGATGAAGATGGATGGAAGAGATGGTTTGAACTTTTCAACTCCTCTGGGCTTTGGGGTCAAAGTTCAGGTATTGTTTCAGCTTTTAGATGCAAATCAGCTGTTGCCAGTTACAAAAACAATAGCTTGTTTCCATGGTGACGCATCAGATGTCATCAAGTTTGATAGCATTATTTATGACTCAGCAGCAACATGGCAGAGTGAAAATGATGAGCTGGAAACAGAAGTTAAAGATCTGGAAAAGGAGAAAGGATAAACTAACATGGAGTCCAGGGAACGGTCAGGAGGCCAACAGTCAGTGAAGGCAGCATCATGGGCGGGGGTCGGTGGGGGGTCTGGGTTGGAGGGGTCAGATAAGAAGCCAGGGTCTCCTCCTATAACAGACTCCAACTGCTTCACACAGCAGAGTTTAACGTTGCTCCGTGTTTTTCCGCTGGTTTCTCTGTAATGGGTTTTATTCCATGAACAAGCTGCTGTTTAGAAGCAGAGCTCCAGATTCTGTGAAAGGACAGGAGGAAACCTGAGACGGGCCTGGCCTGCACTGCCTGCTTATTTTAGGTTTCAACATCAGCCTGGAGATATGAAGGGCTTACTGCGCTTCAGCTGCTGCACAGAGCGGCTCCAGATTGAATCCAATAAAAATGTTCTTTAACCCGGGCTGGACGGAAACATCAAGGCTCTGTGGTTTTATTTTACCTCTAAAGTTATGGAGAACTTTAATGTGCGGCTGTAAAGAGGAAGATTTAAAAAGATAACGATGCAAAGCTGCAGCATGGATTTAAATCACCGAGTTTATAAAGTTAAATATTAGACAGGAGTTGAACAGCCCGGTTGGTTTCTGTGAGAATAAACCCAGCAGGGGAGCTGGGCTGGACCGATCAGAACAGGCTGGGTCAGGTAACCAAAGCATAGTTTAAAGGGGAAGGGCCAACATGCCCGAACCTCTTCCAACACAGAACCAACAGACACCAAAACACGAACATCAAATTATTTCTTATTACTCGGGTCAGCCGGGTCTGAAATCCTCTGAAGTTCATAATTTCTCCAAACTGTAGAAGATTGTGGGAACTTTGAGTCAGCAGCTCCACTCACCTTCCTCCTCATCCACCTTCCTGCGGTCTGGAACCACCGAACCGGATCCTCTCTGCTGCTCCAACTTTCAAATCTCAACTCTCAAACCGGAGTGGCGAGCGCGCGACCCGACGCACACAGGCGCGCGCACACACGGTCATCACTCCGAAAAGTTTTTAATCTTTTAATTTCTCGGTCTGAAATAATTTTTGAAGCAGTTTTTAGGAGGAGGGATTAAGAGAAGAATAAACACCTTAATTACAGGATGTTCTTCAGGCTGGAGGGATCAACAAAACAAGAGGAATCATGTTCCCTTTCCAAATCTCCGTCTTACACACAGACATACACGAGTAGATGCCACCAACTAGCTGCCATATTGTGAGTGGCAGTGTCGTCTTAGACATATAAAAGAAATCTGCCTAAGGCGATCAAAGCGACGGTATAATGAACATAAAAAAGGAGTACACCTCACCCAAAAAAATAAAAACTAAACTTTTTTTTTTATATTTCACACATTTTCAAGAAAGAAGGAAGAAACTGTCTCATGTTGGAAAGTAATAAATTTGCTCGAAAAACCTGAGGGTGTTTGAGATCAATGTCACAAATTTTGAAGGAAAAAATGAACAAATTATCCAATGATGGAAAGTTGCAAATTTACAAGAAAAAACTTTTAGATTAATGTCACATGTTTTCCAGAAAAAATGGTAGGAAATGTTCTATTACCAAAAAGTCGATGCAGATCCTGCAAATTAACCACTTAAATCTTGGAGGACTTCTGGTGTTTTTGTCAGAAATATCTGACTTAAAATATCAAACTTCATTTCTTTCCTGAAAAGTTTAAATGTCAGAAAAGTATACCTCTAGTCCAGGAGTGCTTAAGTCCAGTCTTCGAGAGCTACCATCCTGTAACTTTTAGAAGTATTCAACACACCGGGATCAGCTCTAAACAGGCCTGGTAACAAGCCATTCATTTGATTCAGGTGTGATGGAGCAGGGATGCATCTGCAAGTTGCAGGATGGAAGCTCTGGAGGACTGAACTTGAGCACCCGTGCCCTAATCATTGATTTTCTTTTTTTTTTTTTTTTTTTTTAATGGCAAATATGTGTAATTAAACTAAAAATCTGAAGGTGTTGGTGGAAATTTACTCTAACTACACAGAAATACCGTGTAATTCACATTTGTGTTCCCAACTGAACTTATTTTGATTTTACAGGAAAACTTGCCACTCATAACATGTCGGACTCGCTGACGTACCATTTGTGAGGGGAATGCAGCATCTACTGTATCATTTCTATGCTGATTTATATTAGCATCGAGAGCCAGTTCTTCTCACGAGACTTCGTTTGTTGTGGAACAGCTGAGTGGGTGGCTAGAGGTACTTGCGACCAGTTACCGATTCAACAGCAAAGCTGCGGCCTCATAGCTGAGTTTCAGCCCCCTGAAAACTTTGTTTCCAGCTCGTTGGACGCCATGGCTGAGACGGACCCGAAGTCAGTGCAGGACCTCACCAATGTGGTGAGTCGTGACGCAAGGCTAGCTAACGATGCTAACAGGAATGCTAACGGAGCTAGGCTAGGTCCCAGAGTTTAACCCGAAAGTGACAGAAATTATCAGCTGTTATTCCGAATTAGGTGTGAAATGTTCACATGCTAACATGTCCGTTAAGTCTGCGTTTATAAAAATCCAACACCTGTATTAAATTCTGTTCAAATTAACCGCTACATGTCATTTATTGGATCCAAACTGCGGAGCTTTTTATTCTGTGATTTAACACATTAGTGTTAAACTCTGAGTTGATGTCCATTTTAATTAGTAAATTAAATCTGTAATAGTTACTCTACAGTCTACAGAGCTCTTTAGTCAGGTGTCTGCTGTTTCATGGAGATGGAGTTGATTCAAGCGTCAGGTGTAGGCGTAAAGTTGAGCATGTTGACCAGCGGAGATTAAATGAAACATGACAGTCTACTGTCAACACGGTATCACATGGCAACCACGTGTTGTTTTTAGAACAGGGACCATCTCTAAACCTCAAATACCTGACCTTTGACCTCAAATCTCAGAGGAGTTGCATGGAGGTTTCATGGATGCAGACAGAGGAGGGAGTTCAAACCATCTCTTCCCCGAGTCCAACATCCCTCCAACCTCATGGCTTGAAGGTGATCTAAAGAGGAGCAAAAGCAAAGGAAGTGGATCAGCAGTGGCCGTCTCCCAGCATCACCATCCACATTTAATCCCTCTGGGATAAATGAATCACATTTGCATTGAGTTTTGAATTCCCATTCCTTTGCATGTTGTGCAGCTGTGACACTGACCAGTGCAGACTGAAGGTCGGCGTTGCTCCCACCCAGTCACCATCAGTTTGACCCTTTAGGAAACTCCTCTGGTCCCGTCACCTTGACGATTTTACCCAACCTGCCAATGAAATCAATTTGCTGCCATTTTTAAAAAACTGAACGACACGTTGCTGTGGAAACTCAGAGGCTGGATGGAGTCAGGAACACGACTCTGACCCTCCTCTTCCTCGGTTGATGAAGCTTCAGCTCTTCATCAGATCTGAGCATAAAGGACAGGGAAAGGTTTTATTTTGATTTGACTAAATATTGTTTTCATTTGCAAAGTCACACTGTTTTGATGCGTCATGCAGTGCTTGTCATTATGTAAGTTTTGAAATCAGTTTTTTTCTGCATTTATCAATTATATTAGTTTTTGTTTAAGTCTAAATTAGTAGAAACTATTTATGTATTTAGCAACAGAGTAAGATTAGAGATCGGTAACTGACAGAATGGGCTTTCATGTAAACCTGTAGAGGTGAACTAAAGAGGCATTTCCATGGTTACCCATCTTTTCCATTGTCGGCATGGAAACAAGCTGATGACCATTTTTTTTGTCCTTTTCTAAAAAGAAAGTGACCCGAGGCTTTGGTTCTGTGGAGTGGGAGAAGAATCCGATTTATTCTCCAAGGCTGAGCAAATAAACGAGGAATTTTACCGTTTGCTCCTGAAGACAATTTAAATCTAAAAACACAAGGTTTTCTTGTAAACATGCAGTGTTTTTCTGAAGAGGAAGAAAAAGGTGAATTAGTGTAAATATGGGATTTGTTTGGTTGATGTTTAGTGTATCTGTAGCGCCGCCCTGCAGGTGAATGTCTAAACATGATGTGAGTGAAATGATTCATCATCAACCAATCAAAAACAGGCTGTTTGTTGAAAACCCCAGTCAGCAATAATGAAGCCAAAACTGTACAAAAATATCAACATTTTGTATTTAAGATGAAAAAAACTGTAAATCTGTTTTACCCAGAACTCAAGTGGGTTTTAACCTACTACAGGGTTTTACCCTGGTTCACATTAGGTTAAGGAAACTCACCTTTTCATCCAGTTAACATAAAATAATCTCCAGGTCAGAAAGGCCTCAGCTTTTCATTTAGGATTTTTTATACTTGCGTCTTTTGCTACAAATGATAAAAAGTTGCTGCTGATGCATTTAAAAAGGAATTTGTATTTTTAATGTATTTCTAATATTGTTTTAAGTAAGCTTAAGTGATTAAATGAAAGAAATATCTGTCAGAATAATTGGCAACCGTAATAATATTTAGCTGACCTTTGACCTGTCCTCCGGGTGGCGCCAGTCAGTCCTGATGATTCTCCCTGCAGAGCAGAAATCAAACGTAGCTTTAATTGCAGCGGGTTTTATCTCTGCAGGTCCAGACTTTGCTGCAGCAGATGCAGGATAAGTTTCAGACGATGTCGGACCAGATCATCGGCAGGAATATCCTAAACATGGCTGCTGCGGCAGATTAGCGTAGAAAAATAATCTAGATTTATCCAAAGCTCTAAATGATGAACCTTAACTTGCTGCTCACTTGATGAGATGAGCACACGCATCGACGACCTGGAGAAGAACATCGCCGACCTGATGACCCAGGCCGGGGTGGAGGAGATCGAGGCGGCGCCGGAGAAGCCCAAAGAGAGCCAGGGGTCGTCATGAAGGTGAGAGGGAGCGGCGCCCCCTTCAGGCTCCTGCTGGGACTTCATGTTCCTCACCAGCTCTGTCTCAAGGTTATCGTAGTTAACTAAAACTAACCAAAACTGAAATTGAGAAAACATTTTCATGAACTGGAATAAAAATTAATGGGGAAAAACTGTAACTAACTGGAATTATATTGTGCTTTTATAAAACTAAAACAGAGTCCTTCATTTTTGTGTTTATGAATCTATTCAAACTGATAATTTTTTTCCCACCCTAGCAGTTTGTCAGCTGCTAGTGTGGGAAATCGCAGCCCTCCATGTTCCTCCTGGTGGCTACGCTACGCTAGCCCCCAAAATGGTGACAGCAGAAGTTGGAGAAAACTCCAATCAGCCGTTTATTCAACAATAACTGCACTGAGATTTTGCATAGATAAATTAACTAGAACATTTTCAAAAATGGATTCTTTGACCTTTTTGAACGCTGCACCTAAAAATTAACCAAAGTATCAAAAAACAAAAACTTCTTGAATAAAAACAGACCCACAAAATTAAGAGAAGCTAACTGAAGACAAAAAGTCAAAGAAATGAAAGTAAGAAACCAAAACGAAGTCTGACACGGCAACAAACTTTGCTGGATGTTAAATTGTCCCAGAAATTATTGCGATAAACGATAATATTGTTTTGAGACCAAAAAATATTTTCAAAGATCAAAGAACTTTAAATTCCAACAAATTTAAAGTTTGTTAGAATCCACTGGATCTGGAAGGCATTTTAAATAAAACAAATTTAACTATTAAGTCTTCAGAAAAAGGTTTAGTCGAGACCAAAGCGCCAGACTGACACTGATCATCCAGTAATTTTAACTCCTGGAAATGAAATGTTTAGTCATGTGATGGAGGATTGTAAGCCGGTTTCTCTTCTGCCCTCAGGCTCCTGGCGGCCCGACGTTGGTCCTGGACCCGGGAGCAGCAGAACTTTTCCACTGAAATTGACTTGTTGGTGTCATGTTGTGTGAAATGCTTTTTTTATATATTGAGTTTTGTGAAACGGTTCCAGTGAATGACTTGAAGAGCTGAACATTGTAAGATAGACTAGTTTAATGTGTCCTGAACCTTTTTAGGCAGAGATGATTGATTATTGGAGGTGGACGCTACTGGGTCAGAACCAGTAACCCTGCAGACGGACGCATTCCACTCCTAATGTTCTAACACTGAAGTTTGTAATCTGTGCTTAATATTTAACTATTTGCTTAGTAATGAAGAAACTCAACAACTCTAAGGTGCTTTGTGTTTTTCTAATGTTTCCACCAGCCTGACCAGGAGAGTCGCTCCTCATCTTATTCTATTTTTATTCATTTTAAGTATTTAAATTAAAGCCAATAAACTCCTGCATGAATTATTCACACCTAAACAAACGGTTTAAATCATCTCCCATGATGAATTTATTGAAAAAAAGAAAATGAGACTCCATCATCTCCACAAAGATCAAAAATCACATTTTACAACATTTTAAAAATTCAGGCTTCTGACAAACTTTATTTACATTTTTCATGCAAATTATGAGCCTTTATTGAGATTAATTCAAATCAAATGCACATCAACCAACCAACAGCAGTTATTGAAATTAAGTGCCAAAAGCAAACAAATTAGCATTAAAGCAACATTGAGGCAAAGCTTGATCACATCTACAGTGCAAAAAAACAGAAACAGGATGATAAAGTACTGACTACTAATAAAGTAACTGGTCCGGGTCGGGTTGTGGTTCCGGGTCAGAACTCAAAGTCGGCCTCCGTCATGTCGATGGCCCAGGCGAACTTCTCCCGCTGGGTTTTATTGTAGATCTTTTCTATGGGTACGTCCATGTTCTTACACCTGACCAAACAGAAAAACGTAAAACTTTTCACTTCCACACGAAATGTCCAAACAGAAATAAACTGTTTCTGAGCAAAGCAAGTCTGAGTGGCTTTATTCTCAACCTGCGGTTTGTTACGACCCGTTTGTCCAGAACCAAACCTGATTTATTTAAAACATTGAGACTGAGACGCTCGTGATAAAATAACATTCGATTAAAAAGTGTAATTTCTCCATAAGAAATCTGAATGGATTATCTTTGACTAAAGAATCATTACAGCAGTTTATGATCAGTGATGCTTTATTCCATCCAGAAATGTTTTAGTGTCGATGCGTTTCAATAGATTTTGTTGCTTTAATTCCCTAGTAAGCAGGAACAGAAACATCTGGAGATCTGATTGAAATGATGCAGATGTTTTCAGTTACCTGACAGACTGAAGAAGTTTGTATTTTCAACAAGCAGAAATTTCAGGACTTTCTGCACTTGTTTTAAAATTACTTTTCTACAAAATAACTGCTTTGTTTCATTAAAATAATGAAATATTTGATGAGTAAAAAAACAACTTTTGGAGCCCAGTGAGCAAAAATAAGTCAAAGTTTTGGCACCACTGACCCAGAGGACACATTTATGGAGAAATTCTTTATTTTCTGAATGAGTCAACATTTCACTTAAAAACAGTTCTGAAATGTTGATTTTTGTGTTTCAAAATCAAACTGCCTAAAAATTACAATTCCTATTTTGTTTAAATACTTAGAAGCTGATAAATGACTTTAAGGCAGAACCCTGAACTGAACCAGAAGGTTTAACGCTGAAAGCTTCAGCAGAACCAGAACCGGGTCGGTTTTTGCTCACCAGGCCACGCTGATCCGCGGGTCCAGGTAGTTCAGCTTGGAGGTACCGAGGGCGATCTGCTTGTTCTCCTCTCTGTCCGTCGCCTGGACCTCCATCTTCAGCAGCTGGTCCTCACAGCGCTTCACCGCCGCCGCCTTCCTGTCCACAACGCTGACGCCAAACAGGACAAACCTCACACACCGCTAACTCTGTTAGCGGTGTGTCAGTGCTACTCACACTGACGCCAAACAGGACAAACCGCTAATGCTAACACCGTTAGCGGTGTGTCAGTGTTGGACCAACTGACTCTAAAACCATTAAAACAGGTTTTTCTGCATCCTGAGGAGAAAATGTTTTAAACATCTGAATGTCTCCGAGCTCATTGGCTGCGATGCTGATGAAGTGTAAAACAGTCCAATAGCAGCTAAAGTATCAATATAATGATGACGATGATGTTTAGATGTTTCCACCTCTGCAGCTTGCTGTCCGGGCTGCCTCTGGTTTTCAGTTCCTTCTTGGCCAGTTTCAGTTCCGTCTTGGCTAGAGCCAGCTGCTCCTTTCTAGCAACAATCTGGGGAGGGGAGACAGGATCATTTCTCATAACCACAGAGAATAACGAGCTCTAAAATTATAGCAGTGCATGAAAAACATGGAGATTAGCTAAACGCTGGCTGAACTCTGATCCATTTAAATGCTACTTTAATGGTTCCCATTTTATTAGTAGGAACAGATTTTATGAATTTTTTCCCCCCAATGTAAAAATAATACAGTAAAAATGCACTAAGTTGTTTAGATTATATAAATTTCTATTAAATACAGTCACACAGATGTCACCATGTAGATTACACTGATGCATTCTGGGTAGTTGATGTATGCTACGTGCTACAAAGCAATTAAATGAAAAACAACGTGTAGGTAGGAAAAACGACATTCAGTCCAACATGTTCTAGTCGAGGATTCCTCTAAAGTCATTCGAGCGGCGCTGACCGTTTCCCTCCGCCTGGACCGACCCATTTTCCCCCAGAGGATGCTCTCTCTAACCAATCAGGTCGCAGCTTTAATCATGGACGCTGTCAGAGCGACTGATTGGCCGGGCTGACCTGGAGCTCACCTTGGAGTGCAGGTTGGCCATCGACTGTTCGAAGGTTTTTGGCGGCGCCCGCTGGTGGTTGCAGAGAATAGCGACGGCTCTGTTGGCTCTGTTGTAGGACAGCAGTTTCTCCGCCACGTTGTCAGACTCTGCAGGAGGAACAAGATTTAAGATCAGCTGCAGGATGAAACTTTTATAAAAACGTTTTTACATAGAATTCAAACCGTCTCCATGTTGTGACAGTTTATAAGACATAATCTGAACAGATCGACTTCGCTGAGCAGCTACTGAACCAAAAGCAACCAATCAGAGACAGGACGAGCTTAGCGCCGTCAATCACCTCATGTACTCGCTGCTAAATGTGCTAAGGGTGGAGAAACAACTTGCCGTCCAGGGAAACCGTTTATCTGTCGTCATCATCAGTGGCTATGCTAACTAAGCTTAGCAGAGAGCAAAGGGGGGTAAGAGGGTGAAGGAACGGGATTGAGCAGCGCCACACAGAGGGGTGACTGACAGCGCTAAGACCCGCCTCCAGGCTCTGATTGGTCGTTTCTACTTAGCACAGAGAGAAGGCGGAGAAGCTTGATTTAGTTTTTTTCAGGTTGTCTCAAACTGGCACGACAGTGACAGGATGAGACAGATGTGTAAAAATATTTTCATAAAAGTTTCATCAACCTGCAGTTTTAAACATGATGCAGCAGCTTCACCTCTCACTGTAACACATGGAAGCAGTTCTGAACTGATGTTTATGTTTCTAAAAGCTGAATATCCCCCCCTGCGTCAGTGACTCCAGAAAAGAGACGACCCGACTCTCTGTGATGGAGTCGGGTCGAGGTTCCGCTGAGATAATCTGCTGCTGGCCGACGCTCAGATGTCTGGGAGAAGCTACAATTAGTGGTCTCAGGTGTGGCGGTCTGAGCGGCGGCGGCCGGTCCGACGGAGCTGCTTACTGTTGGTGAGCTGCTGCAGCTGCTGCTGCAGGGTGATGGAGGCGTTGTACGTCCTGAACACCTTGGCAGTCAGGCCCGGCATCAGAGAGCTCAGGTGTTTGTTCAGGAGGGCCGTCTGGGAGGAGCAAACAGGCAGCAGGTCAAACACACACACACACACACACACACACACAGTTTTCTGGAAACCATTACACTCTCAGTCACCAGGGGGCAGTGTGGTCACACGCTGCTGGAGGGAAACAAACCAGAATCAGAAAACTTTGATCTGCAGGTTTTAGGATCATCAGTGATGATAAAAATTTTCCATGTTAGTTTTTAGTTCAAGTAACCAAAAGAAACCATGAATGAATGAAAATGAGCAGAAAGTACAAACTTATATCTGCCTTTGCTCACATAAAGAGAATATGAGCCGTTTGACTCGGTACTAAAACACAAACCTAAACATTCCTTTACCCGAGTTAAACACGGCAAACGTTTTGGGTCATTTAACTTTTGTATTATTTAGATAAGATTTGATGACAAATGTTCATCAATGAGACCAATAAATGAGCGACAGACAGGAAGCAGAGAGAAAGATTATATTATTACATATAAGCCACAAAAGCAATTATTACAAAACAAAACGAGCTCAATAATTGATTCCTTTTTTAAAAGCAATTTTGTTTTTGTTTTATTTATAGTTTCAGTAATTTGTGGTTTTTATTTCCTTATAATTTATTGTGTTTTATTTTGGATGTTTAAAATGTTTTGTGTACAAAATTAAATGTCATTCATCTTTCACAGGGTTGCATTATTACGAAACGACATTATTATTTATCTCAACAATTCCTGGGACAATTTATCATCCAGCAACATTTATCATGACAGGCCTAATGACATTTAACCTCTGACCCTTCCACTCGCCTGTAGCTGGTCCAGTCTGGACCAGTAACCAGTAACCAGTCTGCAGCACACGGTGGCAGGTTTTGTGTGATTCCTGTAATTTCCCCCAGTTCCTTTTAATCTGCCAGAGTCCATCCGTTGCCTCTTTTCAAACTCGCTGCTGCTTTCAGCCTCTCGCTCTAATATTCTCGCTCTTCTCCTCCCGTCGCTTCGCTTAAGCCCTTTCATCTCTGCACACCAACAGCTCTTCCTCATTCAATCTCATCTCCTGCACCTGGCAATTTACTCCCTGCTTTTTGCTTTACCACAGCTTTTTGTCCATAGAAAAGATAGAAAAATGTAATTCTATTTTGCTTTCTCCATTTTCTCTTTACACACCTCAGAAGTTTCTGATGCGTTTTACACGGCTCCACCAGAACCCAAAGTTCAAATTGTTCTCCTCACAAAACTTGAAATTATTCCCAGCAGCTTCCAGCAGGACAGAATCCTGACCAGGTCACTGCAACCATCACCGGTTCAGCAGCCGTTAGCGCTTAGCGGCCGGTGGCGTGTGGCAGCCGTTAGCGCTTAGCGGCCGGTGGCGTGTGGCAGCCGTTAGCGCTTAGCGGCCGGTGGCGTGTGGCAGCCGTTAGCGCTTAGCGGCCGGTGGCGTGTGGCAGCCGTTAGCGCTTAGCGGCCGGTAGCATTTAGCGGCCGTTAGCGTTTAGCGGCCGGTGGCGTGTGGCAGCCGTTAGCGCTTAGCGGCCGTTAGCATTTAGCAGCCATTCTGAAAGCAACACGGAGCAAAGAAGCTGGAAGAGGAAGCAGAAACTCACATTTAGACGGTCGAAGAGTTCGTCTCCAGGATCCTTGCTCTCCATGAAAAGCTTAATATTCTTGAAAACCTGAAAAAATAAAAATAAATTAATCTGAACCATTAATTCAGCCAATTAATGACTAGAGAGGCTATGGAAAAAAACAGAAAACATGTCTGCAGTTAAAGTTTCTCATATCTTGTGTGGTTAAAAGAAGGAAAAAGAAACAAAGCAAACAACTGAACAACAAAAAAAACAAGAGAAATAAAAACCAAAATGAAAGAACGTTGTTGGTTGTCTTCCACCTGTCCAACATGAAGCCTTGAATAAAACTTAAACTCATCCAATGATTCACCAGTGAAACATTTAGAGCTCAGATCACAAAAATCACATAAAAATAAAACTACTCCAATTATTGCAAATATCTTGTGAGAAGTTGCAGAAACCTGGGCTCTTTGTTCGGCTGCCGTCGTTACCTGATGAAGCCGTTGCTTCATTGTCGAACTGGTAATGAGGGCCGTCCCTCTGGCTCTTAAACAAAGACTCAGCAGCGCAGATCAATATGTGTTCAGCTGGTACATTCTCAGAGATTCAGTGCAACCAGTTATTGACAGATCATTATTCATCCCATTGTTACTCACTTCCACACAACCTGATCCATAAATTACTCCTGACATCACCTCTGCTGCATTGTGCATTATTTTATTATTTTACGCTGTGGGAACCGCATCGCCCTCCAGTCAACAGTTACAGCCCGTCTCCATTTTAGGACATATGGATGTTTAATATTGGTTTTAACAGAATATGAAAGTCATACAACTGGTTCAGAAAAAATAAACCTGGGTTTAAATGCAGTTTCTGGTGAAGTTTGTCTGTTTAAAGACATTTCCCTCCTGACGGTCCAGTCAACCCGGTTCTACTGGACCCAGAACTCCATCATCTGCTCCACCTCCATCTGCTGTGTCTCTGAGTCAAACCAACCTGTTCCCCTCCTGGCCTGTGGGGGCGCTGCACCAAGAACCACTGAAGACACTGAGAGCAACTTCCTACTTCACCAGATGGAAACAAGATGGAGGCGTCAGATTTTAGCGGTTGGAGGATTTCAAAAGAGCACGAGCCAGTTCTCATGCTAGCGCTAGGCTAGCAAGTTTGGTTTGGTTGCACGAGGGTGATTGACAGCACCAAGACCTGCCTCCTGCATTCATGAACATAGAAAGTTCTCCTGGTTGGTTTTGTGTCTCTGCTCTGTTGTTTCAAACCTCCAGTGGGTCCAGTCTGGTACTGAACCAGGTTCTGGTTCTGGTGAAGGTTTCTCCTGATAAAGGAGAGTTTTTCCTCTCCACTGTCGCCACATGCATCCTCGGAGTGAGGGATTGCTGTAAAGTCAACGACAACGCCAGAGATCATCTGTTAGTTAGGGTTAGGGTAACTAGCAGATGATCCAGCAGAAACAGCTAATTTATGCAGAAACATTAAGTTAAATAATAAACTGAACTTAATGCCCTGATTGATACAATTGGAATGAATATAATTGAATTAAAATACTTTTTTACAGTGCGTTGAGACATTTGTTATGAAATGGTTCTCTAGATTAAACAGAGTTGAAATTAGTGACTACAGAAGTTGTTCTTTCTGTTCAGTATTGAATCTTTTCCCATCTTTCTCATCGTCCCTGACAGAAACATTCGGGTTGTAACTGGATGAACCAGCAGCGGTTTTAATGTTTTGCCTGGTTGCTGCATTAGTTAAAAGGTTTTACAGCTAAATAGGTGAGAAATTGAA
Organism: Poecilia latipinna; assembly: GCF_001443285.1. Taxonomy (NCBI): domain Eukaryota; kingdom Metazoa; phylum Chordata; class Actinopteri; order Cyprinodontiformes; family Poeciliidae; genus Poecilia; species Poecilia latipinna. The sequence continues at coordinate 201,287 of NW_015112972.1, forward strand.
ATTCCATCATTTGATTCTTGTTCCATTTTATTCCAAGTGACATTTAGCAGCAATCAGACTGATTTGCCAGGGAATTGATTATGCTAAAATATGCAGAGACTAATTAATTCTAGCTAATGTGATGCTTTTGAATGCACTCATTTGAATAATTATATGTTCTGCCAAGAAACAAAACACTTTGGCTGTCAGGTGTTAACATTTCCTTCACCATCTCTGGAACAGAAGATGGTGCAGGTTGACACCGGAGGAGAGGTTACACATTTACATTTATACAACATGCAGACGCACAAGGACGACTGCTGCTTTAAGGTTCCAATTAAATATAAAAATTACACAAATGCATCTTTATTTTCTCTGTTGGAGCTCAAAAAACACAACTTTCAGCAATATTATCTTGTGTTTATTAAGGGCAAGTAATTAAAACTGCAGAGAAAGACCTTTCCAAGGACTCTATTAAGAGAAAAAAATGCAAATTCAACGAGAAATGGAGAGTTTTTTATTTAATTTGCTGCATACCTGCACCTGTTTTAACAAGTAAAGAATCTAAAAGCCATTAAACCATGAATGCCTCCACGTCACTTCATTCACTCTTTCAATTCAGTGATTTTGCTCTGATGGAAGAAGCTCGATAAAAACAGTAGAAATGCAGCAAAGAGCTGAACGCTGCTGCGGCGCCATCACGAGGGTGCTGCAGCAGCGCCGCAGCAGTGTAAACAGCTGTAAACGTCTGGAGGAGGAGAAAACCTGAATGATGTTGCATTAAACTGGGGTTTTAAAACTTTACTCAATAATAATTAGGGACGTAAATAATGATTATTTTATTTGCTGATCGATGACAATTAATCATAAATTGATTAAATGAATCTTTAAAAAATTGGCACATTCTGCAGATTTTTCACTTTTCACATGACTTTTTTAATATTAAACAAACATGAAAGATGCAAATAAGCAAGTTAATTCAAAGAAAAAACAAGCATGCTGCAGCAGCTGCTGTAGCTGCTGCAGCATGCCTGTTTTTATACAGCAGGAACATTCCTGCATACAGCAGGAATGCTGCTGCAGCAGCTACAGCAGCTGCTGCAGCAGCATTCCTTCAGCTGATCATTTGTAGAAAAGGAACTGCAGCTAAAACAGTAGTTTACTAATTGATCATTTTAGATTCACTATTGGCCAAAAGATGCTTAATAGGATCTTTTTTTACAGAACCTGAAACAGGTGAAGCTAAAACTTGTGAGTGAAACAGATTTACAGCAAAATAAAGTTTTTTAATCTGTAGTTTTGGCTTCATTACGGCTCTGACTGTTTGTTCTTTCAAACTGATTTTTAGAGTTAAAAATTAACCAATTACTGAATTACCTGATTATTTGAATAACTGATTAATCATTTCAGCTCTAATAATAACAAGAAAAGGCATTTTAAATCATTTCTGCCTCTGCTCTGTTGATCCCTATAAGAACCAACAGAGGAACTGAGTTCAGGTGAAGCTAAAATGTGGAATCATGTTTAATTTGTAATTAATTCATCACAGTGTCATGAAAAACCAGTCGGATCATTTTTTGAAGCAGGCATCGACCCCCAGTGGGCCGTCGCTGTTTGTGTCTGAAGCTTGTGCGTCAGATATACGGTTGTACCAGAAATGAGCGACTACAAATGTTCCGGTCAGAAACTTTATATGTAAAAAAAAAAAAAAGATTCATTGCATAAAAATATTCTAACGTTTTAAAATCTGTGAAATTAATTTATCAAAATGAAAGTCTTAAAGTCTTGGCCTTGATCTAAAATAATTACCAAACTGAAACTGAAGGACATAAAACCTGCATCATGTTTTGTTTCTGTACCTTCTTGATGACCGGCACCTTGTTGTAGTAGCGGATGGAGTCTTTCCCCAGGAAGTCGAACTCCACCACGCAGTCGTTTCCGTCCAGCTCGTCGTGGAGCGTGATGTGCTCGACGCGCAGCGAGCAGCAGCCGACCGTGTCCGCCGTCTCGCCCTCCTCCTTCTCGTTTCCCGCTCTCAGGGCGAGCTGCGGCACGGAAACACGTCCGTCAGCTCAGACACAAAATCACAAAGCAGAGATCGGCTGGCGACCCAAACACCTTGTCTATGAAGTACAGGGCCACAGCTCTCTGCCTCGTCACCATCTGCTTGGACTTCAGGTCGCGGAGGTAACCGTCCCGGATGCTGTCCACGCACGACTTGAGCTTCCGAGCAACCTCGTATTTCTCCCAGTCCTTCTCTCCCTGCAGGTCAGATTGGAGACGGGAAGGAGAGCAAGCAGAGAGACTGAGGATAATAAACCACCGCCTTCCCTACTGTTGAGAAAATAAATTTAAAATAAGCTAGTTTTAAAACTTAACATGTCTTGATTCAAATGGCCTAATTGTGGGTTTGAAATCAGTAATTTATTCTGACTTTTTGACCTTTATTTTACTTGTAGTTACAGCAGATGGTTTGCTAGGATCGTTTCAACTGCCTTTTGTCTGTGGGAAAACAATACAGTGGAAGTTGTAGCTTTTCACACTCATCTGTGAAAGGCCGTAAACACGGCAGGGGTTTTAGGCTTCAGATAGAGGGTCAGAGATAGCTCCTGGTTGGATGAGCAAAGATACGCCTTATTTGAATAAATTAAAGAAAAGAGGATAAAACTTTCTACACAGGAGTAACAAATCAGATTTGCTCTTGCAACTCTCAAAAGATGTCTTTGCACGTCTTTGCTTTTATTTCTTTCCTTCTTTTCCAAGTCTGTCAGGTAAATGAATGTATGTCTCCGTTGTTCTGCAGTTTCTGGTGTAAGTTTATTAAACTCTGTAATTCTGTGACGTCAACACGCATTGCTGTTTTCTTTGTGGCCACACGCGGCCCGCCGAGAGAACCTGGGATCCAGAGGAAGAGAGAGAGCCAAACTTTTTCCAAAGTTAACCAATTTAGAATATTTCTTCCTTAACACTACGGAACAACTTCCGTACAGAAGTTGTTCCGTACGGAACGCCTTCCCTCCCTACGGAACGCCTTCCCTACGGAACGCCTTCACTACGGAAGTTGTTCCCTGTGGAACGCCTTCCCTCCCTGCGGAACGCCTTCACTACGGAACAACTTCACCACGGAAGTTGTTCCGTATGGAACGCCTTCCCTCCCTGCGGAACGCCTTCACTACGGAACGCCTTCACTACGGAAGTTGTTCCCTGTGGAACGCCTTCCTTCCCTGCGGAACGTCTTCCTTCCCTACGGAACGCCTTCACTACGGAACAACTTCACCACGGAAGTTGTTCCGTATGGAACGCCTTCCCTCCCTGCGGAACGCCTTCCCTCCCTGCGGAACGCCTTCCCTCCCTGCGGAACGCCTTCAGTCTGGACTACCTTCAGTTTGGAGTTGGCGTTGAGCATAATGTACTTAATGGATCCCTGGACGTTCTCGGTCCAGCTGGCCAGCCACGTCACGGTGTTGTCGTGCCGTACTTCCTTCCAGTGGTGACCAGCAGGGGGCGCAGGGGGCTTGGACTCTCTGCAGAAACAGAAACATGAGTCAGTGCTGCTTCCTCTCAGGGGGACAGGAGAGAAGCTGCAGGGCTTCTGGGTAATTAGGAGGAAATAAATATTCATCCACACTAGTTTAATGGAAATAAAGACCCAAATGTTCCACTAAAATAACTCTTTAATGTTTTCTAGGGCTGGAACAATTAAGTGAATGGTGGTTAATCGGGTACGGCTGTAACATGTAGCGTCATATTAGACGCATTCTTACATGAGTGTAAAATCGAGTTTTCCTGCTGTTGAGAGGAGCGGCCATATTGACACACAAACTCGGCTTTACAGGTCGGAACTGGGAGAAGTTTGAGTTACTCCCAGTTTCCCAGAGGGAAGTCCGAATTTTCCAACCAGGAATTCTGAATTTGTGAGTAGAACTGGAACGCAGCATTTCATTGGAAATGAGAGGAACCTCAGTTTCCAGTTTCCACTCCCTGGAAACCTCAGGGAGTGGAAACTTTCCAGATCAGACCTTTTTCCTGACCATCCTGGTTTTTAAAGTTTGCAGGTCTCACCTGACAACACCTCCCACTCACTTGCCACAGTTGATGATGATATCTTCCGGCTGGATCCGTTTCTTCAGCATTCCCTGCTTGGGATGCTCTCCTCTCCCTCGGAACAGACCCGGAGGCTCCAACTTAAAATTCCCGATGCGTTCTCTGTGGTTATCCAGCAGGCAGAAGCCATATTTATCCACGATCTTCTGATTGGCATCTTTCTGAGCCTACGGCAGATACACAGTACAGACGGAGCGTCGCTTAGAGGTGGAAAACCGACGGCGGCGTTCCCAGAGGAGTTCAACGGAGGGAGCAGGCGGAGCGTTACCTGCTTCTCCTCTTTGCTCAGAGCCTTCCTGGCTTCCACCTTGTCTTTATGGAAAGCGTGGAGTTCTCTGAAGTCACACTTCTCCAGATCTGAGATCACTAACCGCTCCTGATGGGTCATCTCCTATCAGACGACAAACCAGTTAACGTGAAACTGGGATTTCTCTCCTGAACTGGACTCAGACTGGTGAAACTCTCAACACATTAAATTATTCTATAACTGACAACAGTGATGCATGAAGTGCTGCTGAGCTGCATGGGAAAGTATTCAGCTGCACCTTCAGCTTTATACATGACGGTCGTTCTGAGCGGACCTGCAGTCCGACCCAGAGGTTCTGTCCATGTTCTCCCTGCGGTCCCATTATGTTTCCGTTTAACCCAGTCAGGTGAGAGCTACGGGTTATAAACATGTTTGCTACATTTTATGCATCACATCATCATCAGATGATCAGGTTTCACCTCCTGTTTCCAGCTCCTTTCAAGATGAGCCGTTTTAGGGTCTCCGTCACTTTTATGCAAATAAGCTGCAGCTGGCCACGCCCCCAACTCAATGCTTACATCCTGTAAGCAAATAACAGCATGCAGTTCTACAACGGCACATCTCTGACCCAGAAGCAGAAGAAGAGGATCCTCCTGAACATCCAGGATGCAGCAGCTCCACTTGGGTTGCTAGGTAACGAAGCAGGACACCAAAAACATGAACTTATTGCCAGAAAACGGCTGGATGGCGTTTTTAGTGCCGAGACTGTTTCTGGAAGCGGTAGACACAAATGGAGTTTTTTTAATCAAAGATCCCCTTTAAACCGACAAGGTTTGGAGCCGAGACGGCTGGAGATGAGCACCAGAACCCCTGGAGACCCCAGTGGGATGAGCGTGCATGATGGATGGATGGGCTTGGTGCTGAATCAGCTGAACGTCTTTACACTCCAACCAGCATCACATCAACAGGTTTCATAATTAAAGCTGCTGCAGGTCAACACAGGCCAACAAAACGAGCCGTGAAGGCTCAGCCCATCGTTAACGATCGGTAAACCCGTCCAGTCACCAAACCTGATCTGAACCGATCAGATATCAATAAAACAAACTGTCCATCTGTCGCAGTCAGGCTGACTGGCAGCGGGCGGTGGGCGGGCTCTGGGGGCAGCGGAGCGCGGACGGCTTTTCTGGCTATAATAAAACATCATAATTGGATTTGTTCATATGCAGGGAAGCTCGTTGTCTGGATTAGCATATCAATGCTTTCACATAAATCGTATTTTCAAGAGCATTGAGCACTAAGCGCCGCAAAATTAATTCTGCATGATGTGCCTTGAGGCTCGGTTTCCTCTACAGAGAGGACATTGCCACACACACACACACACACACACACACACACACACACACTCCAACAGCCAATGGGAACGCCAGTCTGGTCCTACCTTCCTCCAATCTCTGAAGAAGTTCTCACGAAACACCTTCTTGGTTGTGTATTCATGGTCCAACATCTGGGCAAAGAAAAGCGCAACCTCCTCTGCTGCCAGGCTCAGCTTCATCTTCTTACCTGCACACAAACACAGACCTCACCTGGACGCCAGGCCCGGCCTGGAGGCGCCAGGCCCGGCCCGGCCCGGAGGCGCCCGGCCCGGAGGCGCCCGGCCCGGCCTGGAGACGTCTCGCCTGGCCCGGCAGCCGTCCAGCTGCAGAGCTTTCAGAAACTTTTTATAGTCTGAACCCAACTTGAATTCTGGGATTTATAGACAAATTTTTTTTTTTTTTTTAAAAACAACATATTTTTATAGTTTTTGCTTAATTCCTTTCCTGAGTATGCCGTTTCAGCAAATGGCCTTACTTGAGTTTATACATTTAATGATTATTGATTTCGTCAATAATAGATTAATGTGATTCGTCGTTTCCTCGGAGGAGGCATGAAATGCTGCTGGAGGGAAGCTCCAGCTGCAGGCCGCCTACTGGCAGCTGATGCTCACTGACTGGTTCTCCTGCCAGAATAAAACCCAACTGACCGTTGTAGAAGAAGTTAACGTTGTCAGGAAGAGGCTGGTACTCCGGAGGGAAGTAAGGCCCGTTGTGCTCCAAGCACTTCCATTTCACTCCGTCTTCGTACCGCTCTTCCTCCCACCTGACAGAAAGCAGCCAGATGACAACAGGTGGAGACGAGGGACAGCAGGACGAACAGGACGGCGTTTCCTACCATCTCCAGCGGCTCTGCTCTTCCTCTTCCTTCTTCTTCATCTTCAGCATTTTGGCTTCTTCGATCTCCTCCTTTGACCTCTTGGGTTTTTTGGTGACTGGCTGCTCCTCTTCCTCTTTCTTGACCGTCTGGCAGAGACAAACGTTAAGATGTGGATTGAAACCGTGTCGCTGTGACCTGAACGTCCAGACAGGCGGCTCAGCGTTCAGCTGGTCCAGAAGGAGGAAGACGCCAGCAGAGATGAAGGTTTACCTTTTTGGGTTTCTTCTTGGATTCTTTTTTCTGAGCTTCTCCTTCACTTGCTTCTTCGTCACTGAGGGGCTTGATTCCTCTCTCTGAGCTGCAGGAATGTAAGAGGAGGAAGTCAGAGTAATAAAAAGCTTCAGTTTGATGAGAATCGGCCGGACGTACACGAATGCAGCTTCTTCCTCTATTGGCTCGTCTTTCACACGTTTCCTTTTCAATCCTTTCTTCTTCTTCTCAGTAAAGTCGCCCTGCAGCTCGAGTTTCACCAAATCACTGATCAGAGAAACGGCAGCGTTTATTTCACAAACAGTCTAAATCATGCTTCACCTTCGAGTTAAAAAACCATTATTAATATTTTAGCCTTTGCTACACAACAACCTGCATTCTGCAACATTCATGTTTTAATTCCATCTGTGATTCGTTTGATTTCACTCAGTTTGATCACATTTTAATACATTTGATATTTTATAACAAATTACAGCTTCATGACTGCTTAGTAAGAAAACAATCATTTACTTCACACTCTGACAGTTAACCATCATGATAGCAGTCCCGGTAATTATTATACAATTATAACTTTTAAAGAGGAAAAAACAATAATCACATGATGGAGGCTCGAAAATTTCCCAGCTAAGAAAAACATAATTAAACTCAGCAGTTTGAATTTAGTTAATTAAGATCAGAGAGCAACTCATGATGAGAAGAGATGTCATGGAAATATGTCCAGAGTGTCAATCATGAAATAAAGAGGAAAAACGGTGAAAGGTTGTGCGATTTAATTATAAAAATGGTTCCTGACCAGCAGGTACCAGTCAGGACCCGTTCTGGGGCAACCCAGAAAAGGTCCCCTGGTGGGCCCCTAACGGGCCCCCCAACGGCCCCCTAACGGGCCCCCCAACGGCCCCC
>NW_015112972.1:212787-228027 GCF_001443285.1 Poecilia latipinna
CCCTAATGGGCCCCTAACGGCCCCCCCAACGGCCCCAATGGGCCCCTAACGACCCCCCCAACGGCCCTAATGGGCCCCTAACGGCCCCCCCAACGGCCCCAATGGGCCCCCCAACGAGCCCCCCAACGGGCCCCTAACGGCCTCTGCTGGGGAAAACAGAAAAAGGAAAAAAACTTAAAAAATAAAAATGAGGGGAAAATATCAAAAAGGAAAATGGAAAACAAAAATCAGCAGGAAGAATAAAACGTCCCTTCTCTCTGTGAGCTGAATCTGCGTCTAGAATCCATTAAGAGCTGCAGGAGTAAAACTGCGAGGCGGATCTGATGCAGCGTCCTGCTGCCATTAACTCATTCATTACCTCCTGACATTCTTCCTCTGCACTGGCTTACGTTCATTCTTAGAGATGCGCTCGTTATACACAAGATGAAAAGTCTCTGCAGTCACTAAGCATCAAAACACAAGAATCCATTTAAACCTCGTTGGGAGGCAGACAGAGGAGGAGGGATGCCCACCTGCAGCTGCCGACTGGCTCCAGGACTTCCCTGACCTGTGAGGAAGACGAAGCATTAAAGCTCAGCAGATGGAAACGACTCGCCATGCAGGCGCTTCAGCTGCTGCTGGCCCACAGAGAGCAGGGTTTACCTGCTTAGGAGACCCATCATTCTTCTTCTCTTTGGACTTTGATGACCTTGAATTGTTGAACAGAAAGTTGAGATAAAAAAGAATGTGAGAAAAGACAAATACTGTTTCTTTTAAACAATGTTTAGTGTAATGGGGCCTCAAAGGCAGAAACAATCTGAGCTTTTATTCAAACTTTTATGTCGTTTATTCAGATCAGATCTAAACTGGACCTGGGGATTCTGACCACTTCAGGCTGGACCTCAGGGTGTCCTGGTCAAAACTTCAAACCAAACATGGATACAGTCTGTGTTCTGTGTGACCATCCAAATATGCTGCTTTTATTTTGAAGGAGAACTTCCTCTACTTCCAGTTCTGAGCACAGCGGTCTCCCTCTCATTGCAGCTGCAGTTTGTTACCCAACAAACAGCTCTGGAAACATTTAAGCCACCTGGAAAATGCAGACGTTCTCTGGTTGGAGTGTTTAGTTTGAACATCGTAAGCAGAGCGCTGCTGGGTGACGGCTGCGTTCTTCTTCTGCGGGTCACTTTGGGGTCGTAAACTGTTCAACCTGAAGTCCGACTGCAGTTGCATTTAATGAGAATCATGAACGACAAAAAAAAATCATAATTCGTGAAAAAAGGAAAAAGAAATTGCAGTAGATGTGCTAACGTAGCCTCAGCTACCTGGCTCTGATGCAGCTTCTGGGTTTGGACCTCGTCAGTGACGGTCAGAACCTGATGATTCTCTGAATCAGTCTACGGTTCAGTTCTGGTGTGTTTTACCCTCAAGTTTGATCCAGACCAGCCAAGGAGCTTCAGGTCGACTTATTTTGGTTTTTTGCTGCATAAATCAAAGGACTTTGAGCTGCAAATAAAAGGTTGAAAGTTTTTAGTCGCTGGCTGACTGCTGTCTCTGTTTTAGTCAGGCGGTTTTGGGAAATGTGCCCCGTTAACTAGCAGGGTCTCAGCAGATTAACACCGTTTCCATGCAGATCGACGTGACTCCCAGCTGGATTCATTATTCTTATTCTGTGTTTTTTTAAAGCTAAGCTCAGACAGAAGCAGGATCAGAGGCGTGAAACAACACGAAGCAAGCCGTCAAACAGCCTGCCACTCCCAGGGCCAGCCACGCTTACAGGTGTCTGTTCATCCCTTCGCTCTCATCAATTACACGAGCCAATGACGGATCGCTCCGCTCCCATTTCTCTGCTCACATATGCATGTTAATAAACACGTCTGATATCAAGTAAATTAATTTATTCATATGAAGCGTTCACTGTACAATGTGTAATGAATGCCACCGGCCCTCCTGACACATTCTCTCTCTTACACTTTGTGTCTTTCATTTAGTCACACACACACACACACACACACACACACACACACACACACACACACACAGTCATATAAATGATCTTATTTATCAGCAGTTGAAGTACCGAGCCGCCAGAGTTAATTTGTCTCTCCTTCTGAGCAACATGAAAGGCTGAGCTGAGCGTTGATGTGAGCCGGGTGAAGCTGCAGATGTTGGACGAGCTGCAGATGTTGGACGAGCTGCAGATGTTGGACGAGCTGCAGATGTTGGACGAGCTGCAGATGTTGGACGAGCTGCAGATGTTGGACGAGCTCATTGGTCTGATAATGGTTCCAGTCTCTAATGGTGGACTGATGATTCAACACAGGCAAGACGTCCTTTATGTTGCTACCAGCAGCCGTTTTCATCTAATTGTTATGCAAATCTTAAGCAAACGTTTAAAATGTCACAATGTCTGCTGGTTTGGAGTGAATCCACCAAGACACGCAGAGCGTAATGTCATCAGGTGTTGACGCTGCGCATGGCTGTAATAAACAGGAAGTAGAGCCTGGAAGCTAGCATGAACTCATCTCAGAAATATGAGTCTCTTCCCAGCTGGAGGCTTTCAGAGTTTGGTGTCTCTGGTAAGGCAGGCAGAGTTTCCAACATCAGAACTTATTCAGCAAATGTTTCCATCTCCTGCTAGCACATTAACTCTTTTTGGAAAACCCAAAAACAGAAAATCCTTTTAGCTAAATTGAGGAAATCATTTTGCATGACAGAGACATAAACCGAGCTGTACTGCTGGAACAAACAGCAACATTCAACTGCAGTAGCCACTGCTCAACCCAAAGAGGGCAGCACTGAGAAGGTTTTAGGCTAAATATTGCAGAATTAAACAAATTTACACAAAAATGTCAATTTGCACAGAAACATAAAGACAGAACACTTAAGGATCATTTTAGACATTTAATGTTAATCTGATGTTTAGTTTCTAAAACCTCAAATCTAAAGGTAATAAAAAAGTTTATTATTTTAACATAAATCTGAAATAATTTGAATATATATATACTGCTCAAAAAAATAAAAGGAACATTTCACTTTAATTATGTGTGTGGCTCCAAATCCAGGCCTCCATTGGTTAATAAATTTGATTTCCATTGATGATTTTTGTCTGATTTTGTTGTCAGCACATTCAACTTTGTACAGAACAAAGTATTCAACGAGAATATTTCATTCATTCAGATCTAGGATGTGTTATTTGAGTGTTCCCTTTATTTTTTGAGCAGTGTATATATATATATATATAAACAATATTTTTGTCACTAATTTCAGAAAGAGAAAGAAAATTTCAGAAATATTTCCAGCCTCTGACATTTTGATGATTATGATTTAGAAACTATTTTAAAAAATCTAATTCACCGTCTTAATAACAGCATGCAGAGGTTCGAGCCGCCACCGGGTCAGTCTGGGTCAGGAGGACAATCAGGAGGAAGACAGATGACTGGACATCTGCCACTGAAATAAAATATTTAACCGTTTCTATTCTTATGTACGAGATAAACCTTATTGTGATTTTAGACACTGTGGAAGTTTTGCTGTGTGTACTCTGTTTTCCTAAAGCTTTTGGCATTTTGTACGTAAACTATGGGCAAAAATTACATCAGAATTTCGGATTTTAAAATGCTGTAACAATCATTTTTAACCTAAATAAATCACGAGCGAAAACAGTTTGAGTTAAATAATTGTGAAAACGTTTTTAAGGTGAACACACACACACACCTTTTCTTTATCAGATCTCCACCGGAACCGGCATTCTCACGGTCACTCAACCGTTTCAGCTTCGTCCCTTTCTGCTTCAACTTTGCATCTCCTTTAGCGTCACTTTCTCTTCCCATTTTACCACAGTGTCTGACAGAGAATATTTACAGATTAGCTTTGTAACAAAAATACATTTAAATATACAAGAATATTTAAACACACACCCAAAATAAGCAGATTAAATATCCATAGTAGCTAAATTTGACAATTAGCTTCCAAGATGTAGCCACTTAAAACAAACATTGACTGATTAATTAAAACAGATGACCACAAATGTCTTTTACTGCCAAACAGAAATAAATTTAGAGTTAACTCACTCACCGTTTGGAAGACTGACAAAAATTGGGTAATATAGGCTGTTTTCCGCGTAAAACACAAACTTTAAATCAGCGTTTCCTCTGACGGTTAACCATGCAGGCGACTGTCCCAGCTGAACTCTGATTGGTCCGTTTGAGTGGCGGTCAACTGCTATACCTGCATGTGAACACTGGGGGAGCTAGAGGGCTCAAGGTGAGAACCGGAAGGGGCGGGGACCGAAAGGTTTTGGTTTACATTTCTGCTGCAGACTTGAAATAGTTTTGATTTGAAATGGAATGTATTTGACTCTATTGGCTTCCTCCTCATAAGCCACGTGCTTTAAATTAAATTATTTTGTATTTGTGTTTATTTAATCTGGAAGATGCTCCAAGCCTCTTTTTCAAAGGAGACATTTGAAAGTTTTTTTTCAGAAGCTTCAGCATTTAGTGAAACACTTTATATAGACTATTTACACACAGATGGATGTTTCAAAGCCACTGTTTCTGCTAATTATGATGTTTTTCCACTTATAGTTAACAAAAACTAAAGGCACAATTCTTGTGATTTTTTTTCTCTGAGAATTTTGATTTTGACCTAGAAATAAAATGGGGAAAAAAATTCTTTCATGGTGGAAAGATTGGTAACTTTGTTGCCTCACAGCAGGAAGGTCCTGGGTTCAAATCCCAACCTGGGATCTTTCTGCGTGGAGTTTGTGTGTTTTCCATGTGAGTGTGGGTTCTCCCTGGGTACATGACTTTCTTTCACAGTCCAAAAACATCAGCGTTAGGTTAATTGGTGCTGTCTTTTAGCAAATCAGTTTTTCTTCTGGGAATAATGAAACTAATTCTTGTCATTATGGAGGCTTTATTTCTTATAAAGAATACTTTTGAAAGATGTGTTAGAAATGGCTAAATTCACTGCGAATAAGATACAATAGAAATAGTAACTGACTTACAAAGATGACATTCAGGTGTAACAGCAACTTCGAGATTATGTTCACATAAAAGTTCCGAAAGTGTTGAAATTTTGCTTAGCAAAATAACCAGAATACAGCTACAAGTTCTTGTTGGGGTAAAATGAGCGCTGTCTCTTTAAGAGACCCGGAAACAATCCTTTCCAGTGTTTGTTGCTGGGGAGTTGACGGACAGCTGCGCGGGGACGATGATATCTAACCCGCTGACTCGGGCTGTCCGGAGCAGAGTGCGGTTCTGGAGACACCGAGCTGTGTTTAAAGTTCTTCCAGAGGCCTCAGGTGGCGGCAGCCGGCGCTGGTACTCCGCTCCGAGTCGAAGGGGGGTCTCGGTTATGGAGGAGATCCTGGCGAGGGTCGTTGCACCTTTACCTTCATATGAAACCAGAGATAAATCTCCACCTCCGCCCGAATCCACCAGCTTGGAGTTCATGAACTACTACAGAGGTCTGGAAAAGGAAGACAAAGTCGATTTTCTGTCCAAGCTGTCCCAGGAGTGCGGAGTGGACCATAAAACGGTGTCAGAGCTCGCTACGAAGCTGCTGGACACTCAGCGACGGGACCAGGCGACCATATTGCAGGCGGAGGACAGGCTCCGGTACAGCCTGACGCCGCGCTACAAGCAGCTGTTCAGCCATGTGAGCCGGGTCGAAGGCGGGGTGAAGTTCCTGGTGGACCTCCGAGCGGATCTGCTGGAAATACTCACGTCCAAAGCAAGCGAAAACCCACACATCAGGGTAGGATCTTTGTTTACTTTCTGTACGGGTGCCCGAATGGCTCAAACTCCAGCATGCGCGTTTATTCACTTGGCTGTGAAGCAGAAATATGAAATGACTGGAACGGAGTAGCTGGAATGGAGTGGCTCGTGTTACCCGTGGTTACATGAGTCACGTGGTTCTCATTTGATGTGACCTTTGCCCCAGTTGGACTTCTCAGAAACCCTTCACCTCCAAACTTCTACATGATTCAATTCAGACACACATTTAGTGTCAGTATTCCTTCCATTCTCTTTATTTTGGTTTGAAGCGATAGATCATGACAAAATAAAGCAGAATTATGACTTTTTTTTAAACAAATAAGAATCTGAAAAGTGTGGCAGACATATGCCCTCATCCCCTCTAACATATTACTTTGTAGAACTACGTTATGGTCTATTTGCAAAATAGTTTTTAAATAATTTAAACCTGGACTTTGGCTAGGTCATTCAAACACATGAATCAGCTTTGATCTAAAACCATCCCATAACATCTTTGGCTTGTATTTAAGGAGGTTGTCCTGCTGGAAGGTGAAGCTCCACAACAGTCTCGGGGTTTTTTCAGTACATAAACGTTTTTCTTTCAGGATTGTCCTGGATGTACATCCTTCCATCAACTATGACCTGCTACCCCACAGCATGATGCAACCACCACCGTGTGTCATTCTGGGGATGAATAGGTGCAGACAGAGGCGGGATTTTGGCTGGAGAGGCCTTCAGTCTTTTATCCGATCAAACAACAGAGAATGGAACCTTACTTTTCAAACAAAAGAACGAAAAAAATCTGTCAACCTCTGATATATATATATATAAATATATATATGTGTGTGTGGGGGCTGGGCTAGCTGAACAGATTACATTTGGGTACCAATCAGAGCCTCTTTCCTGTGCTGCAGGAGCCACAAAGGAAAGCGATCCTTTAACAATGTTAGATTCAGCACATGAGGAGGCAAGAGCTACTCTGCTGCTTGTACAAATTGAATATAAATCAGGCATGTAATGAGTATTTTGAATGAATTTTTTGAAGGCAGAGTGGATTCAAAGAAAAGGTAGTGAAAGAACAAAAAATAAATTTCTGCCGCAGTCGGAGACATGACTCCAGTGGGTTTTTTCTCTTAATTTTCCCTTTTTTGGCAGCTCTCCCTTTTTCCTAGAAAAGCTGCTCTCATATTCTGGATTGTTCAGTTTAATGTAATTACAGTTTTCACTTTGACTCTGCAGAGTAGGCTCGCTGGCATTTATTGAATGCGCTGAGTGACTTAGAAATACAAATAAACTCAGCTGTTAACCCGAAACTACCACTAATATATTTCATAGCATTTATAGGAAAACATTTAAGTTACACTGTCTAAGATAAAATTATAACTGGAGACATACAAGTACATATCTGAACATGTGCAGTGGAAAAAAGGATTTTCCTCCTTTTTTGACACGTTTAAAAGTTTCAGATCATCAAAAATCTTTATCACACAAAGATAACCCGAGTAAATCCAAAAGGCAGCTGTCAAGTAATTATATGAGATGTTTTGAGACGTTCTGTATCTGCCAACAGCAGCACAAGACGAAGAAAAATAAGCCTCCCAAGCTTATTTCCATTAAAATTTAAAAAGTTAACAGTAGGGCAGACTTCCAATTAATTAATTACAAAGATTTCAAAGTGTTAAAAATTTTAGCGTAATTGTTTTTTTCATATAAAGTTTCTGTCCAGAACCATTATATTTGCTTGTTTCTAGTACACCTTTAAATCTGATACACAAGCAATATCTGCTAACATCTGCTAACTGGAAGCTGCTTCAGTCTGCCCACGAGGGGTTAATTTCTGTTGTGCTAAAAGGAGTTAGCCTTTCAGCTAATGCTAAAACAGCATCTCAGTGATATATGCTGACTGTTCAAGGAGCTCATTGCTGCTGAATACAAACTGGCCTAATGCGTAAAAAGTTTCCATGGAAGTTTAGTGAAATACACAAATTTCAATCTGACTTAAAAACTACCTCACGCTAGAGCAAAACGTTTTTTTCATTAAAAAACAGTTTTTTTTAAATGGGCATGTTTCCATTATGAACATTTATTTTCATAATTCCAGTTTGGCTATTTTATGGTCAGTGGAAATGTAGCTAGTTTTGTGTCGTTCCCTTCAGTGTTTCTTGGTGCAGCGCCCCCACAGGCCAGGAGGGGAACAGGTTGGTTTAACTCCGAGCAGAGAGAAAGAACCACAGCAGCTGGAGATGCTGCAGATGTTAAATGTCTTGGTTCCCCAGGCACATCGAGGATACCGGACTATCATGTGTGAAAACACTCTTGTTCTAGTACCGCCGCTGACATCCATCTTTCCATCTAATGTTTCAAAGTTTTTAAGGTGGTGAAACTGAGACTTTGCTGCTTGAACTCCTCTGACTGTAAAAATAAACATTTGTCAGTCCTGACATTTCCTGGTTTTGTGTTTTAATGTATGATGGAGTGAAACATGTTTGTCCTCTTTGTGAATGAAACCATCTTGCTGTGACAAATATCTTGTGAAGGTGTTGACCTCTCATCGAGCTTTAGCCAGTCCAGCTCAGTGTTAATGTCTTCCTGCTGTTCAGAAGCATTCAGTCTCTGCAGCCCAGCCACACTGAGAGCTTTACAGCCTTAAAGGTCCCGGCTGCCTGCATACCGATGCCTCCCGGGTCACGCTGGAGCCGATCAGCCTCTGCTTTCTGCTGCTCCATTATTGATTGAGCTAAAAACGAGGAAAGGTCATTTTTAGATATGAAGCTTCTGGTACCAGAATGATGATGCGTTTACTGACTGCAGGAAATCAAAGTGTAATGATTATCATAGTGGAGCTAAAACACCATCAAAGACGGAGGAAGGAAGGCTGGATTATGCAGCTCTGCATCTGCATCAATCTTTGCTTCTTGTAATAAATGTACTTCTGAGTTTTTCTGTAGATTAGTCACCTTGATCCAGGGATTTATTCTTGATGATCTATTTCTGACTGCTGACGTTGGGGGGAGATGGCTCCTCAGGGTTACACCGAGGGTCTGTGTGGGACTATTTTTTCCCAGGCCAGCTGACAGGTGGCATGAGGCCCACTGGGGTAAAGGTCTGCTCCCATTCAGGTCTCAGTGAGGTTCTGTTTGGACTGAACAGTCTGTCCAGGAAATCCCACTGCAGTCCATTACAGGCCTATGAAAGATCTTCTACGCATTACCAGATTTTAATATAAACTCTGACCTTTACAGGGCTGTAAAAAAAAAAAAAAGTATTTCTCTTTTTTTGTCACCTTTTAAATGTTTCAGGTTCTTAGATAAAGGTTGAAATCTGATCAAAATGACCTGAATAAATACAGAAGTCAGTTTTTAAATGATGGTTTCCTTTTATTAAGAGAATAAAAATCTGTCCAAACCAATCTGAACCTGTGAAAAAGTAATCGCCTCCGTCTGGTATGAATTTACCTGAATAACATACATTTGAGTATCACCGTCACCATGGCGACGGGGGCGCGGTTACCGCAGCTCTGTGTCTCATTAGCATCAAACAAATAATTAAAGATTTTATCCAATTTCATGCAATGTTTTTAGGCTCTTGTGTCTCTGCTCTGTCTTCTCAAACCTCCAGTCATCTCAGACGGCTACACGGGTTCTGGTTCTGCTGGATGTTTCTTCCTGCGAACAGAAAAGTTTTCCTCTCCACTGTCGCTACATGCTTGTCCAAATGTTAATGAATGCAAATGTCAACATTTGTACCAAAACATAAATATAGTATCATAAATTACCTGTTTAGACAGTTTATTAGCAGTTTAGTTCCTCTTTAATATTTGATCCAGAAACCTTTGTTTCCCAGCAGTCAGTCGGTTCCTGTAGTTCTGGATCAGGTTTGCTGCAGCAGGGGTTCTGGTCCATACTGAGTTTCAGCTCCCTCCACAGATTTTTTTATGTTCATCTTGAAATGCTTCTGATGGCGCCCCTCCTTGGTGACGCCCCTGGCTGGGTGTTTGGGGACATCGTCTTGAATCGGACCGTGATACCGTGTTTCTGGTACAGCTGTAAATGTGACGCACGGCGATGGAAGCGGCTTCTCTGGTCCCACTGGGGTTTAATTTCTGCTTCAAACGATCTGGCTGGACGCTGGAAAAGACTGTTGTTATGCTAAAAGGAGTTAGCCTATCAGCGAAGCTATTCAAAACTAAACTAGCATCTCAATGCTAAACATGTAGCAGCTAATGCTAATGTCAGCATCCAGATTTCTAAAGAAGCTCCATGGATAATCAGAGAAACTCTGTAGAGATGAATGGATAGAAAAACACTTTGCTCCAACCTGAAGGTTGAAGATCCTGAAGAACAGATTAAAATCTATAAATGTCTTTGTTGTTCAGCTTCTATGGCTATTTATTTAACAATATGGCAACAAAATGGTTTTTGAATTGAAAATGCTGATGTGCAGGATGTTAATCGATGATGGCGGTGTTTGTTACTACGGTAACCTCCCAGGTAGTTCTGACCCCTGACCGTTCTCATGATCGGTGATGCTCCATCAGGTCAGCTCTTCCATGCCGTCCCGGTTTGAGGGAGACTGACAACCATCTTGAGTTTCTTCCATTTTTTAAAAATAACTTCACCAATAGTTAGGCGTACAGTTTTGTCTCTGGTGTCATTTGGCAGCTCTTTGGTCTTTACAGATTAAATATTCCCCCATGTTCATGGTCCTGCTGTATCAAGCACTGTTTCATCACACCGGACCGTATCGGCGGGTCATCACTGTCCAGGTGTTGATACGGTGTGCTTCGTTTTCCCTCTAACAGAACAGAGGATTTCCTTCTTTAGCCCTCTCCTCTGTCGGCCGGTCTCTTTCCAGCCCGAGGCTTTGATCCCTCCATTTCTAAAGACTTCATCTTCTGCAGGGTCAATGAAATACATATTTCAGTTTGACCTCCCGATTGTGTGGTTAAAAGTTTGCTTCCCAAGGCGGCGGTGGCGGCTCTGCTGCTATAGAGCTGCTGCCTTCTCAACAAAAATGGCTCACCCGGATTATCGAGCAAAATGCATTACTTCACCTCAGGCAGCTTTACGAACACACACACACACACACACACACACACACACACACGCTGCATCACATGAGCAGGAATGAAAGTTTTGCTTAACTGAAAGTTATTTCCTGAAGCTGTGTGCTGTGGAGCTGAATGATGCAGAGCCTGATGCATTTATGGATGTATGTGGAGAGGAATTTCCAATTTGGTCAGGTTTGGATTGAAGGATGCTCACGGAGCTTTTGTGCCATGTCTGTTGTTTGTTTTGTGTTGGCCGTTGTGATTGACAAGCTGCTATTAAAGGAAGTCCTTCTATGGAACGGTCGGTAGGAGCTGTATGGACGTGCCAGAGCTTGTGTGCTGCATGCTTGTTTGTGTGTTTGAGATTTGCTTTAAATGAAGTCTGACCTTCGCTGGAGGACATGCCTGCTTTGAAATGGCAAGGTGTTTATTGAAGTGGCCCCTTCTACGTCCATTGCAAGCTCCGGCAAATCACTATTCATAATGTGTAAACATTCAAGCGGCGTGCGGACAGCCAGGGGACCATGCGGCCTGTGGAAGATAAGAGTGTGAAATACTTCATTTCCTACTGGAAGCTTTGAGCCAATCTGTGCAATAAAACAATAGTTTTAAGTTTGAGCTCCTTCAATTAAAAAACTGGAGCTGAAAGGGTGAATTCACACCAACTCTGCTCACTCCACTTTGGATGTTTTCCCACTGATAGTTTGGCAGACTTGGTTATAACTACTGTAGTTCTTTCTCTCTGCTCTGAGTCAAGCCAACCTGTTCCCCTCCTGGCCTGTGGGGGCGCTGCACCAAGATCCACTGAAGGAAACGACACAAAAACCTCTGAAGAAACTGAGAGCAACTTCCTTCTTCACCAGATGGAAACAGATTTTAGTGTTGGAGGATTTCTCTGTAGTTGTTGGCTAAAGAGCAGGAGCCATTCCTCCTACTAGCGCTAGCATGTTTGATTTGGTTGGATTTACCCAGAATGCCCTGTGCTGTAGTCCACTTCCTGCTTTTGGAGCGGTCTCCAGGCACACATGCATTCAAACCGAACCCAGACTGAGGTTTGGAGGACCAGAGTTTGCTTTTTTTTGGTTTGATGATACATTCACACCTCCTCAAACGAACCGGACTTCCTACGCAGACAGACTGGAGTTGGGTTAAAGTGGACCGGACAGGGCTGGTCCTTAGCCTGCTTTTATCCAGCTCTAGTCCATCTGCCTAGAAAGTTCAGCTCAAAAAGTGAACTCTGGTCCGCCTCAGTCTGGGTTTAGACTTTAGCGAAAGACTCCATCTTGTTTCCATCTGCTGAAGAAGGAAGTTGCTCTCAGTGTCTTCAGAGGCTTTTGTGTCGTTTCCTTCAGTGGTTCTTGGTGCAGCGCCCCCACAGGCCAGGAGGGGAACAGGTTGGTTTGACTCAGAACCACAGCAGCTGGAGGTGGAGCAGATGGTGAAGTTCTGGTTCCAATTGAACCGGGTCGACCGGACCATCAGGAAGAAAATAGCCTAAGAATAGGGTTCAGGCTCATTGAAGCTATAAAATAAACGTAGAATAGTGCGTCATTTCATTCACCATGATCTGAGTTTTAGCTGAATGTCAGTTAGAAGCTGTTTTCTGTCCTTGCAGGACCTGAACGGTACTCTGAAGAGCCTGCTGTCCAAGTGGTTTGCTGTTGGTCTGCTCCGGCTGGAGAGAATCACCTGGCAGTCGCCCTGTGAGATCCTGCAGAAGATCAGCCAGTAAGACCCTTCATCCTCACTGCTCCTCCTGCTTAGCTATAGATTTGTAAAAATAGAAAAATGTTTTGGGCTGCTGCCCACCTGCACCAGGATGTCCAATCATTCTGACTGAATCTGAGTGACCAGTAATCCTCTGGACGCTGGAAAATTTCTCTCGCTTCTAATTTTGATGAGAACGTTGTGAATTTCATTGACAAAGCGCCACGTCAGTGGGTGAATCCCACTGAAATACAACCTGCCACAGTTGGGAGCAGCTACAGACCGGTTACTTACTAATTGAGGAAATAATGAAAGCCTTCGCTGCACCTGAACACGGAACAGATTTGGAGTTCCTGCTCCAAGAAAACTGTTAAATGGCTGCATTTTTCTAAACTCTTCCTGCATTTTCATCTGCCATCCACTAACTCTGCAATTAGCAGACTAGCAGCTCTACCAGCTGAGCCGCGGCACCGTGCGGAGGAAACGCCTGAACTCTGAGGCAAAGCCTGGTTTTAAACAACGGACTAAATGCGAGTCCTGAACTGGCTTCATATGTTGGCAGCACAGAGGATTGAAGTTCAGCCGCGTGTTTCCCTCTGAAGTTAAAGGAGTTTTAATTTATAGTCAGGCAGGAGTTTGCTACCTAAACCTGACTGGGTTTCTCTGCCAGGTACGAAGCGGTTCACCCAGTCAGGAACTGGACCGACCTGAAGCGCAGAGTGGGACCGTACCGGCGCTGCTACGCCTTCACACACGCCGCCATGCCGGGGGAACCGCTGGTGGTGCTGCACGTGGCGCTGACCGAGGACATTTCCGACAACATCCAGGTCAGAACCAGAACCAGAACAGACAACATCCAGGTCAGAACCAGAACCATTTCAGAACCAGAAGCGCACACACAGCAGTCCTCCTGACCACTAGGGGGAGTCTGAAGCAGGTGACATCATCACCTGCATAAATCTGCTGCTGTTCTTTAACAATGTTAGAGACATGAAGTGAAACACACATTTTCTTTGTTGCTCCAACTTTCTTCTGTTAAATCTGAAGGTTAAGACCTAAATACAATTTGTTTGTCTCCCCCTAGTGGTTCGGAGGACTTTGTGTTGTGGAGCGAGTTTGTAGCTTTTCATACTTGCTGCTGTTTTTGCTGTGATTTTCTGTTGAATTTGGGTTTTTTGTGTTTGTCTGTGTGAGCAGCTCGTTCCTTCGCGTTGGCACTCGTTGACCACCGTAAGTAAAGATGCAGCGGTGTGTGCTTTTTCTTCCCTCAGAGTATTGTTCGGGAATTTGCGACTCTTGATGCAGAGGAGGACATAAACAAGATCAATTCAGCCATTTTCTACTCCATCTCCTCCACCCAGGCCGGCCTGCAGGGCGTGGAGCTGGGCAACTACCTCATCAAGCGCGTGGTCCGGGAGCTGCAGGTGGGTAAAGGCGCTGCTGAGCGGAGCTGAGCCAACATTCACAGTCATTTATTACTTTATGCTGGTCTGTCACATTGAATCCCAATAAAATACACTGTGACCAAGTTTCAGGGGTATGAATACTTCTGCATTGTGTCAGGGCTGTTTGAGCGCTGTAAAGGTTTCTGGGTGTATAAACGTACATATTCCACATACAGGCTGAGCTGTTTCTTACTTTGGTGAAATCTAATCCATTCATCTCAATAAGCAGACAAGAGCCCTCCATGTTGGGCCGCCGCAGCTCGTTGTTTCATGATTGAAAATCCTAAATGCAACATCAGGAACCACTCAACCCAACAGATGGGGGAAGCACTTTGCAGCACAGCCTCATCAAAACCTGGTTTAAGCTCCTTCAAGTCTATTTATTCATGTGAGAAGACAGCTGCCAGCGGTTTACCTCCAGGCTGCGTTCATAATGGAAATATGACAGAGCAGACGGAGAGCCGCTTCCTGCTCAGAAACCAGACGGTCTCAGTTCAGGCTGTCCTCCAGCAGGTTGGTGGCATCAAATCTGCTTTTCAGCTCTTCTCTCCTTTTAGAATGAAGTGCTTTAAGTTTAAAGAGGGATGATTTGTTGAAAGTATTGGTTCATTAAACTCTGAGTTATTTTCCTGTTTTGATGGCGGCTGGTAGCGGCTGCAGAGGTCGCTGACCTTTCTGACGGCACAGACAGCTGTCATTACGGGAGCGGAGGACCTCCTGCTGTTCCGTCAGGCGGATTAATCATTCTGACGCTACAGAAGCTAATCTGAAGGAAGACAGAAGCCGCTTATCAGCATCTTTTGATGCCTGCACAAGGAAATCTACAAGGCAGAAAATTATGTTTACTTTTTATTATAAATAGCCTGCAGACAGGGACCTCAGAGACATGGCAGGCCGTCTCCAAGTTCCTTCTCATCAGCCATTTTATCTGAAGTCTGCTGAACTGAAAGCTTCACATTCTGAACACGACAGTAAGGTTGTGTTAATTCACCTAATCTAACATCTACAACAGAAATAATTTATTATTTCACCTCCAACGATTCTACGTGTCGGTCATCGTTAACGCATCATCGTTAACGCATCATCGTTATCGCATCACCGCATCATCGTTAACGCATCATCGCATCATCGTTAACGCATCATCGTTAACGCATCATCGTTATTGCATCATCGCATCATCGTTAACGCATCATCGCATCATCGTTAACGCATCATCGTTAACGCATCATCGTTATTGCATCATCGCATCATCGTTAACGCATCATCGCATCATCGTTAACGCATCATCGTTATCGCATCA
>NW_015112972.1:232110-232572 GCF_001443285.1 Poecilia latipinna
CACCGCATCATAGTTAACGCATCATTGTTAACGCATCATCGCATCATCGTTAACGCATCATCGCATCATCGTTAACGCATCATCGTTAACGCATCATCGTTATTGCATCATCGCATCATCGTTAACGCATCATCGCATCATCGTTAACGCATCATCGTTATCGCATCATCATTATCGCATCATCGCATCATCGTTATTGCATCATCGTTAACGCATCACCGCATCATCGTTAACGCATCACTGCATCATCGTTATCGCATCATCGTTAACGCATCATCGTTAAAGCATCACCGCATCATAGTTAACGCATCATTGTTAACGCATCATCGCATCATCGTTAACGCATCATCGCATCATCGTTAACGCATCATCGTTATCGCATCATCGCATCATCGTTAACGCATCACCGCATCATCGTTAACGCATCATCGTCATTGCATTATCGTTAACGCATCAACGCAT
>NW_015112972.1:235949-282767 GCF_001443285.1 Poecilia latipinna
CGCATCATTGCATCATCGTTAACGCATCATCGTTATTGCATCATCGTTAACGCATCACCGCATCATCGTTAACGCATCATCGTTAACGCATCATCGTTATTGCATCATCGCATCATCGTTAACGCATCATCGCATCATCGTTAACGCATCATTGTTAACGCATCATTGCATCATCGTTAACGCATCATCGTTATTGCATCATCGTTAACGCATCACCGCATCATCGTTAACGCATCACTGCATCATCGTTAACGCATCATCGTTATCGCATCATCGTTATCGCATCATCGTTAACGCATCATCGTTAAAGCATCACCGCATCATAGTTAACGCATCATTGTTAACGCATCATCGCATCATCGTTAACGCATCATCGTTATCGCATCATCATTATCGCATCATCGCATCATCGTTAACGCATCATCGTTTCATCAGCAGATATGTTGACATGTCATTCACTGTGCAGTGGACCCCAAAGTTTCTCAGTGTGGCATTTGCAGATTTTCTTTGGCGTTCACATTCAAACCAAACCAGAGTTCACTTCAACTGAACCCAGACCGAAGTCCGGAGCACCAGAGGTCAGAGGTCGATTAGCATTCACACCTCACCAGCCGAACCGGATTTCCAGACAGACTGACTGGAGCCGGATTAAAGCGGACAGAACAGGCCTGGTGGGAACGCACTGTTGGATATGCTGACAGTTTTCTCCACTTCATCCTTATTTTATGGGTCGTTAGTTGGTGAAATCTGTTGTTTGGTATGAAATAGCAGCAGATCTTGCATTTAGCTTTTGGAAAGTTAAATCCCTTTCCCCCCATTGTGATTCTTGCTTTGAACTTCATCAAATCACCACGTCTGAAAGCTAATTGCACCGAGTTTCGTCATCTGATTGGTTGATTTGCTTGTCGGCTATTGAAGTAGCTGACTTCCTGAAGCTAACGCTGACCTATGATGTGCAGAGATCCAGGCTGTCTGACAGGGACAGCATTGCCACAGAGGACTGGCTGTAATGATGGAGAGATGATGGAGTGGGAAAGAAAAGGTCACAGTTGCAATTTCAGGTGCAGGAGGAATATCTTGTTTGTCTTTGTAGATTGGACCCCGAAGCAGAACTCACTCAGTCATCCGTTCCCTTTTTCGCCTTTCCCGCTGCTTTCTTACTCATACCATCGCTCTCTTTTCCACTACCTTTTGCTCCGTGTGAGGAAGGCAGAGCTACAGCATAGTCAAGTGTGAAGAAACAAAGTGGAGAACAGCAAGGAGCCTTGATTTTTAAATTGAAAGGTGGGTGAAATAAGGTAGAGTAGAAGAAAAATAAAGTGTCCCACCAGGCGGTGTCTCGCACTTCCACTTTCATAGACAGCGATTGCCTTTCTGCCTGACATATTGTTCTCTCACTTATTAACGTAGACACCCAAGCCCAGAAATGTGTCTGAAGAGAAGAGAGAGGCTTTCTTTCTGCTAAATGAAAGGGTGTTGAGACGGCAGGGAGCTCAGAGCGGTGGGTGACCGCTGCCGATGAGATGACACACAGGAGGGGAGGCAGTTTAGAGACGGGGACAGGTGTTACAGGCGAGGGATGGAAGAGGAAGGAGAGGATCATCCATCAGCATCAGCAGGCCGCCTCATGGAGCAGCTCAGATGATTCGTAATGAAGTCCCAGACGGAGGAACCGACGGGGTCGAGCCGCCCGAGCAACAAGGACGTCCTGGTTCTGTTTTCACACCGAGCCTGAACCTCCGTCTCGTCTCTGAAAACCGGTGAAGGGTGAAGGTCTCTGCAGACTTCCTCCCTGTTGTCTCTGCTGCTTCCTGTCTGAGTGGATCTGTGACAGGATGGAGACACAGATCCACTCAGACAGCTGCTTCACGAAACTCTGCAACCGTTTCCACGAGAGAGCAAAGACCGAAGGAAGCCTTGGCACATTCAGGTTTTACTCTCATTCTGGAGTCAGTCTAAACTTACAGCTGCCAAATATATTTCTGTTATCCACCATCCCTCCGTATGCATGAGATGATGGAAGGGCTGATTATGATTCATTTGGGTTTCATCAGTGGTGGGCGCCACTAGCTAAAAGGTTAGCTGCGCTAACCCCAAAGCACTAATCATAAACATTATTTCTGCAAATGCTAGCTGCTATGGCAGTATAGCAGCTAGTGGAAGCTAATGCTAATTTCAACCAAAACAGGACCAAACTTGTTAGTAGACACCTAACTGTACGGTTTGCACTTCAGGAAGTGACTTTTTTTTCACTCATGGTTTCAATTTCATAGTTGCTGATTTTACCGAACTGGCTACGACACCACAGGTGACACTGCAGTGATGCATTCTGGGTACTGAATAAACATTTGCTGCATCGCATCACGAGTGGAGGATGTGAGGAAAAGATTCAGATTTTTGTGTTTGTTCAATTTGCTTCCCTGGTTGTTTGTCTGTTGTGTGTTTGCCAAAAAAATGGAAACATGAGAAGAGGAAGCGGAACTGCAGTGTAATCAATCTTCAAAATAAGAGCATGGTCTTACTTCAGTCGGTTACCAAAACGTTAACACGGGTGTCAAACTTTAACTGAAAGTTTACAGAACAGAAGCTAGTGCGCTAAACGGTTTCAAAGTTAGCTAAAAGCAAATCAAAGCTCTGACATTAGCGGGTTATGGGAAGTGGGTTTCATGCTTTTAATCTCAAAAGGTTTTACAAAGTAAGATGAATTTCTCCTTGTGCCGTTGTTTCAGAGCGAGTTCCCCCACATGGCCCAGTTCTCCAGCCTGTCGCCCATCCCGGGGTTCTGCTCCTGGCTTCAAGGCCTGCTGAGCCAGTACAGGAAGGAGGGCCGGGGGGCCGACCTCTTATCGGAGCAGGAGTGGCGCGAGGTGGAGCAGGCCCTGGGCTCCGACGCGGGAACCCCGCCCGTCGACTCTCTGCGGAAGCTCATCGCCACCGGGGAGTGGACGCGCTCCGAGAAGCTGAGCCTCGCCCTGGAGCCCGTCCTGATGCGCCTCTGCGGCTGGTACCTCTACGGAGAGAAGCGCCGAGGCTTCGCCCTCAACCCAGTGGCCAACTTCCACCTGCAGAACGGCGCCACCATGTGGCGGATCAACTGGCGCGCCGACACCAGCCCCAGGGGCGTGGCGAACTCCTGCGGCATCATGGTGAACTACCGCTACTTCCTGAACGAGACGACCAACAACAGCGTCCTGTACCTTCAGAATAAGGCGGTGGCGGCTTCGCAGCAGGTTCTGGGCCTCGTGTCGCAGTTCCAGAAGAACAGCAAGCTGTGACTGCGTCGCATTCAGCAGAGTATCAGGCACTGCAGACGCAGAAAGAGGAGCAAGCTTCCACCAAAAAACTGAGATCAAACATTTCTATTAAAAAAATCAGAAATTTTTAGATTAATCTTGGAAATTTCAGAGAAAAAGACATGGAAATTTATGAGTTACTAAACTTTAAAAATGTAAACTTTTGAAACTTAGAAATTTTAACATTTTCTCTAGAAAATTTCTGAGTTTTTCCAATTTAATTTTTTTAAAACTCTTAAGATTCTTTGTCAGAAATGAGCTGCTCTTTTTTCCTGTGTACAGTGGCCGTGGTAGTTAAACTTTAACAGTTTAGTTTTTGTTTGAAACAGACTGATGTGTTTTGTCAGTGTTTGAGGGCCCCGGGCCCCCCGGGCCCCCCGGGCCCCGGCGATGGACTCCTGACGTCAGGAACAGAAAGTGGGCCGTTTCCTCCATGATGTAACTCGGCCCATCTGCTGCGCGCCTCATTAGATTTCTAGCCAAAGCCGTTTGATATTGTGTAAGTGATTCCCAGAGCAGACTGCAGCTAATGAAGCAGAAGGCATCCATCAATGCCAAAGCATGTTGGTAGGTAATAGCATGTAATGGGGGGTTCTGGAATAAATGATGTTTATTCTTTCATCAGGATGAGCTGCTGCACCGTAAACAGAACAAAACAAAGATAAATAGATCTTTTTCTTTCTTCAGCTTCACCTGCAGTTGCTCTTCTTCTTCTCGCCTTTAAAGCTCATTAAAGAAGCATGAAGTCGCCCACTGGAAATATTTTCATAAACTAAAAAAATAAACATATTTTTCTGTTTGTTAAACTATCGTGCTGACCTAATGTGTTGCATTTTTCTTCTGTAATGATTTTCCCCTCCACACTCAGTCATAATCATTCTCCAGAGATCATTGATGTCCTAAGGACTCGGTGCCAAGCAGGTCTCCTCTCAGCCGCCCCGTTGTTGTGGAATAATACATCACAGCAAGTTGACTGTGAAATTACATTTTATCTCAGAGGAGTCAAACTTTCTTTTTATTTTTTCAAACACATCTCCTTTCTTAGCTCTGCGCTGCTCCGTGTCCCAGAAACTAATGGAGTGAGAAATAAAGTTAAACTAAATGGTCAGATTGATGGAGAGGGTGTGTGTGTGTGTGTGTGTGGGTGGGTGGATAACGAGGCATGAAGAGGACAGTTGTTTAACGTTTGCCCTTCTGAGGCGGCTGTAACATCTCTGGAGACGTGGGACAGGAAGAAAACGGGTTTCTGTGGAGACGGAGGAACGTTCAGCACCGGCTGGAGCTGAACGGACACCGCCACTTGTTGCCATGGAAACAACTCCAGCATGTCACCCGAGTGCTGCTCGTTTTGACTCGCTCTGGCCAAAATAAAACGTAATAGAGAGCTGATGCTAATATTAGAAGCAGCCAATAATATCTATGTTCATCAAACTGTGACTTCATAATTCAACAGTTTTAGGATTTAGTTATTGATTGGAAATATTAAGTAGAGTTAAAATCACATCAGTGAGCATCTTTGGACTGGAGGACCAGCTCAGAAGTTTACATACACATCCCTTCCTTTGGAGGCAGCAGCATCAGAAGGGAAACCAGAGGCGGAGCTAGACTTCAGCGTGAAAGGGGCCAAGGATGAGAGGGACAATTAAACTCACATTTTATATATATATATATATATATATATATATATATATAAAATCATTGTTTTCCTTCTTTTACATTGTTTCCAACCTCTGTGTCAGTCATACTTCACATGTTAAAAACATGGATAATTCAGATGATAATTTAATCAAAGACTAAAAATATTGGTGAGTTCTCTTTTCCTCTGAAATCTCAGTGTTTATTTAAAATCTGACGTTTGGGCTGTTGGTTATGTAAATGTTTTATGCTTAATCTGACCAAAACCTAAAATCTTTAATGGCTTTAAAGTGAAATAAACAGGGAAAGTGCTTACATGGGGTTCTTCAGAGATTTTAATTTAAACGTGACATCATTAAATATTCATTACCAACCATCAGACGATGTATTCAAACCTTTATTGTTTTTTTCTTTGTGTTCAGTCTTGATTTTTAACTGATTAATTTCCATTTTGTCAGGTTTTTGGTCCTGCTGATCAGTTTATCTGATGGATATTTTACCAACTGAACGCCGAATGATCCCAGAACCAGGAAGAAGACCTCGTTACAATCGACTGGATATTCTCTCTTTTGAGGAAATTTGTGCCTCAGCTAAAATAATCCGGTAGCGCTGACAGTCCTTTTAATTTGCGGCGATGCTGCGTGCGTGTGTGCATGCTGATGGCGCATTTCATCGTGAGGAAATTGCCTTAGGAATGAAGCTAATCCATTCTTTCCAGATCAAAAGTGACCAGAATAGCAGAGAGGAGGCTGTGGCGCTTTCACACTGAAATTAATTCTGATTAGCTGCAGATTTCAGCTGCACGTCTCCATCTGCAGAGACACGAAATGAGGACATTTGCAAGAAAGAACTGGTTCAGAAGGAGCAACCAAACAAGCATGGCTGTTTGTAAAACATGGGATTAAAGTGACACTTATTTCACATGAGCGCCATCACCTCAGTGCAACGCTGCAGATATTTATAAAGATTCTGGAACTAAATGATATCCGATAGTTTCCAAAGCGTCTGAATGTTAGAACTCAGCAGCAGAAGAATCCAGACGGTAAATCTAGACTATGGCTGAAAATGATGATCATGAAGTGATGAAACGAATCACATCCCAACCGACCACTCCTGGTCCGACTCCACATCCAAACAGAACCGGGTCAGAACCGGGCCAGAGGCTGCAGCTCCACTAAAGGCTGCTGTTAGCGTCATCAGCTTCCTGCTGACTGTCTGCTGACCGTCTGCTGACCATGCCGTCGCTCTCAGCAACTTTACAATCCATCCAGAGATGGCGGCCATCTTTACTGCCGTAAACAGAGCGCTGCAGCGGCCATCTTTACTGCGGCGGCCATCTTTACTGCCGTAAACACGGCGCTGCTGGTGGACGGCTATGTTGGCTTTGGGGTCGGAAACCGTTCATACAGGAGTCTGACTC
Organism: Poecilia latipinna; assembly: GCF_001443285.1. Classification (NCBI taxonomy): domain Eukaryota; kingdom Metazoa; phylum Chordata; class Actinopteri; order Cyprinodontiformes; family Poeciliidae; genus Poecilia; species Poecilia latipinna. The sequence goes on from NW_015112972.1 coordinate 242,298, forward strand.
CGATCGCTTTTAATTAGTGCCATGAACAAACATGCAGAAAACCAATCGGGTTTCAGAGAGCCACTGGAATAGCCGAGCTTTAGCGAGAATGTGGCTTATGTTGAATAAATCGCAGCATGGCTGGTCGACTGCAGGCTTTCTAAACCATCAGATCCATTTTAGTTCCACAGATCAGATTTTTTTTTGGGGTCAAAAGGTCAGAATTGGGCTGTTTAGCCATGAAATGAATTGGATGGGAGTTACATTTTGTTGCAGTGTGAATGTAGTGTCAGTGTGATGAAGACGATGCTCAGGGTTCGTCATCTCTTCATCAGCTTGCTGAGTTTCTCTGGTTCTGGAGCTGCTGGCCCAGCAGATGACAGAGGAACAGGTCGCTGACCTTTCACCTCTCAGAAGTTGGTGAATTTTCTCTTTGTGGACCATCCACTCTGTTAGTGCCCCGTGGAAACGTTCAGCCGCCTTATTGCTGCTCACATTCCTGACATTTGAAGGAAATCGATGCCTGCTGCATGCAGAGGCTCCGGCTGCTGCAGCGCATGTTCCAAATGTCACTGTGTGGTCCGTTCGCCGCCGCAGTCAGGGAAGAGGGTTCAGCCGATACGGGCTCCTCCTGCAATCTGCTGACGTGTGTGTATGTGAGTGTGTGTGGGATTCATTCAGGTGCGTTAATCCATTCATCCCGCTCGCCGTCCCCGGCCTCCTTCATGCTTCTCATCTCCAATCATCTCCATTCTCCTCCTCCAACCTCTGGCAGCCCAACCAATCCTCTGGACCGTCTTCAAAGGGCTTCATGCTTCTGTGAGCAATCAGGACACACACACACACACACACACACACACACACACTCCTGCAGCTCGTTCCACTTTGCATCATTCAGCCTTCGGAGGGCAGCAGAGTTTCACTCAGACTCTCTCCAGGTTCAGTGAACCAAACATTTCCATTCTCCTGTTTTCCATGAACTCCAATATTACATCAGACCAAAGAAAAACATTTGAAAAAGAGAAATGCTAAAATGTTTTTTTCAAAATGTATTTTTAATCGGAGATTCTTCAGGACGTGTATTTGTATAAAAGGTTCTCAGGTCAGATTTGTTTCCCGGTTCTTCAGTTTCATGTTTTAGAAACAAGAATGAGACTCAAAAGTTAAAACTTTTTACTCATTACAACATAAGGCGTTAAACAGACGCTGCCGTTTACTGCATGTAAAATACTTTCTGCTTCAAACTCTCCACATAACCCCGCCTCATAGATCCTCCTACATGTCTCCCATTAACTCCTCCTGACAGGTTATAACCATTTAAATGCTAACTAAATAAAAAGTGTCACCTGATCTTGTGTGATTAAAGCAGACGCCTCATCAGAGCGTCTCTCTGCGTCTTTTCCCACAGTGCCTGACTTTGTGAGCGATGTCGCATTTATCCAAGGTAATCCCTAAATCCTGTTTTTACCCACAGCTATTTGCTTTGAAAGGTGCAAACCAACTCCAGCCAGCAGGAGTTTGTTGTGATTTATCGGAGCGTTGCTGCTGATGAGTTTCACACTCAGTCCTCTGGCTACTGAAACAAAACATGATGGAAAGTAAATGGTCCATGCGGCCCAGCCACCGGCTCCGGTCACCGACGTATCGTTTCTCATCAGGAACGTCAGTTGTTATCCCAGTTCAGGGAGACGGACTTTAACTCATCGTGTCTGTCACGCTTCACTTCCTGTATTGATCAAACCGGGACAGTGTGCAGCTTCAAAGCAGTTTGCATGTTTGTATGATTAATAGAAACACATATTTAAGGAAGTTATGCGATTTGTTGATGTTTCCGTTCTGGTGAAGCTAACTGTTGACTGCATGGCGGAAAAGTTTCATGATCACAAAGGAAATGATGTCAGCTGAAGCTGCGGCGTCCTTCCATCAGTTTTCATCAAAACGAAGATGAGACGACTCGTCCATCTGTCAGTCACCGTGTCAGACGGCGTGTGTTCAGGACGGCCTGATAAATGAAACCTGGAGGAACATCAACGGTCCCTGAAGGGAAAACATCACAAGACTAAAAGCTTCTATGCTGAATTTATTCCAGGATATTTTGCTTCTGTCAAACAGAATCATGTTTAAAAAAACAAAAGTGTTTTAATAATTTTGTTGTTAAATAAAAGTTATTGTAATCCTGCTGTTTTCTGTGAGGCTCTGAATGATTTGGTCCTTGTAGAGACAGAAAGACGCGGCACGGCGGAGATCAGCCAGAGGTTCTGTTCGGGTTCTGGATCTGAATCTTCCTCTGGATAAAACCTGCAGCGCTCATCTCTTTACCAGGTGGATCCTCCTGGTCGGCGGATCTCCACTGAGCTTTAGAGCCAAAACGTAAAGAAGACAGAAACATGATGTGGCTCAGATGTTTGGGTTAATATCGGGTTAGCTGCGTCTGGTTGATGCTCGTGGTTTTATCGGATCAGTTCAGGTCCAGAAGTCGGTCCAAAGTTGAAGATTTTCATCCCTTTAACGTAAACGTTTCCTCTCTTCTGCTGACGCCGTCACTGATCCCGTCGGCTGACCTCTGCTCCGATGAACTTCACCTGTCCTCTAACTTCGGATCGCGGTTAAGCTGCCTGCACACTGATCGGATCGCTCTGTGGCTCCCTCCCAGCAGCCGGGTTCATCTCGCTGCGAGGAGGCAGCAACGCTCTGCGTCTCTCCGTTCCTCTTCATCACATCCAGGGAAGAGCAGGTTTCCGTTTGCCTCCTTCAACGTCCTGATGAACATTTTCCCTCTTAACTTTTGCAGAATATTCTTTAACCTCTTTAAATTGTTTCTTCTAATCATAATATTTATATCTGTATAAATATTTAGCTCCAAAGTAAATACTTAGCTAGCTAAGAGCTAAATATTTTGCTTCTTAACTAAAAATTTAGTCTGGAGCTCTGTAGAAAAAATTGGTGCTAAATTTTTAGGTTGTGAACTAAATATTTAATATTGATTAAATATTAATTTGAATCTGTGACATTTTTAAATGAATGAATAATATGGTGAAAATTTGACTGAAAAATGAACCCAGTGTTTTATCTTACGACTAAATAACTAATTATTGCTGTTAAGTTGTGTAATCTTACAACAGGCCTCCGTTCGCAGTCGCCTCAATGTTTTTACTGTCACAGCTTCATGACCTAAACTGCTTGGAGGTCATTTTCTTTGGAAACATTTCCAAGAATCCCATCAAAGTGTCTCTGTGCTCAGGATGAATTTACAGCTGAAGTCTGTAAAAAGCTGCTGCAGCTCTGAGTCGTTTAGACAAACTGATCAGTTTCAGATATTAGGAAATCCTAATTACAGCAAAACAATTCAAAAGTGCAGATCTGTCCAGCCCTCAGAGGATTCAGCATGTGGCTGCGATCTGGGGCTGATCGGGGGAAGAGAGAGCATCGCTTCCTCCAGCAACTCGGGAGCTCAGTTTGGTTTCCCATGGAGCCGAAAGAAAACCATAAGGAAGCTGAAAGAACACGAACCAGAATGAAAAGGAGCAGAGGATGTAATTCAGAAATGAATCCTGATGAGAGGAGGAGCTGAAGAGGCAGGAAGTCGTGAACAGCTCACTGCTGCAGACGTTTCTGTCCCAGTGAGGAATTAAATGTGATAAATTTGATGTCAGGGTTTATGAATACTTGAGACCACGTCTAAAAAAGCTTACAGTATAACCGTTTTAATATTTCAAACACCAAATATGCTTTAATATGCATTAATAAACACTGTGTATATCGTTTTAGCGCGACTGCAGGAGCTGAAATACCCACAGGAAGCGTCACTCCCAGGGTCACAGATTCACAAGCTGCATTTTCTTTAAATACTTTAGATGTACTCTGAGAAAATTGGCGGATTTAAATCTGCGTTGTTAATAATCCAAACTGAACCGCTCCACTGTGTATTAATAACCAGAACCAGCATTCTGCACTGTTTGCTTCTCCTGAGAAAACTTTAAAAAAGAGTTTACTGAAAAACTGAAGCGGTTTAACTGATGATGTTCCCTGGGGGGATTTCCATATTTCAGTTTATGTTGAATGTGTGAAACAGAGGAAGAGTCGATGCAGAAAACTGCAAATGAGGAGTCATTAATAATGAGGTTTTGGTTTTCAGCCAAACAAAAAACAGCACTTTACCAACTGTACAATAAATCTGCATACAGTGTAAACCGCCAGTTATACAAGCCACTATGGCTAAAAGGAAAGAAAAAGACTAAACCTAAAGGCGGCAAAAATACAGCCTGCCTGCAGGCCTGTGCAGATGCTGTGAATGTCGGAGTCCAACCGACTCAACAGTGCAGAGCCTCTTCACTGAGAGAGCGAAATGTTAAAGTAAAACTCAGTACCTTGAGTAATCGTGATTTCCCACAGATTAATCGGGGCAGGACTTCATCCTGCGGTCCAGAAAGACCTCTCTGCGATCGGAAGGAAGCAGAAGCTCAGGAATGGTGCAGCTGTGTGGTCTCCACGTCCACAGCCACGTCCACAGCCCAGGGCCTCGTTTCCCACGGAGCCAGAGGTTCTCTGAGCGACGCGGCCCTCAGAGGGACCATCTGAAGTCCGTCTGTCGTTATCCAGTCCGGTAACGATCTTCTGCAGCTTCTTCAGTCCCACTTTGACAGCTTACAGTAGTCCTTATTAGCGAACTAGGCTAGCTGCACCATAACTCTCACCATAAGCGACAGAAAACAAGCGCCGAAACTCTGCCGTGTCCTGCTAATTCGCTTGTTAGAGTTTACTAGGACTTCTCCTGACTAGTCTGAGCTTACTCACTTAAAACCAGCTAGCTGCTCATCCCCTGCTAGCTCCTCTCACGCCGAAGCAAACTGTCTTTCCCCGGAAGGACCTCGCTGCAGCAAACAGGAAGAGACAGGTCTCATACCTTATTTGGAAATGAGACCATTGCATTCCGGAAGTGAAGGGGGCGCTGTTTCCTATATTATCCGCGGTCTCCCGGTTTTGTTTTCTTTAGAAAACTTTTATTATCTTCATGTTTAGGGAGGAGTTTCACTCTCAGCATATATTTAAACTTCTTTCTTTTATTTACTTCAGCGCAGCTCACAGTTCTTAAATTCTGAACCTTTCTGTGTATTTCTAAATCTGCTTTTTAATAGCAAATTTTCCGACCTGCTACTGCCTCTAGCGGCGAGGGGTTGGTAACACAACTAATAAAATTACATTACTAAATCAGAATACCATAAGCTCTTAGCTCTACATCGTTAAGAAAATAAAATAAATATTAGAGAATTTATCTTTTACGGTGCCAGTGATGCTGGAATTAATAGTGAATAAACACTGTGGTATTCTCGTTTAGTGACGTGCTTATGTTAATTGTGTTACCACCCCACGCCACTAGAGGCGCGGGAGTAACTGAATAACTGAATCTTCCTTCATTGTTGGTCAGATTTATTTTTGTTTGCAGTTTTTCCATTCATCTTTTCTGCTGCTGTAAACGGATCACAAAATCTTCCAGAGTAAAACTCAGAAACGTTTCATTCTCAGTGTTTTTATTCAGAAATATAAAATCACCTTCATGTTTATCTTGTTCCTTCTTACGTTAATCTGAATGTCTGTGAAGCAGGAGGAGCTGCAGAGAAACATGCTGACGGCATCAGATCGTTTCTGTGATTCAGCTTCTGTTTCATAAAATCTATCTGATCACAAGAGTCGATGCAATCATGGCAGAACAGAACCGACCCGATTCTCACACACACACACACACACACACACACACACACACACACACACACACACACACACACACACACACACATAAAATAGTAAATATATAGAAAATTTAAGATTTTTACTTACAGATGGTAAATAAAAGGCTTAGTGGAAAATACTTTTAATAACGGCTGAAAGTTTATTTTCTAAACTCTGATTTAATCTGACAAACGAGCCTCATTTGAATATATATTCATATTTCTTGAATATGAATGTGTGTAAATAAACAGTAAAGTAAAAGCTACTATCCTGCAGCTTTCCGTTTTGTTCCAGAATGATGCAAATCTGCATCATGAATGATGCAGATGCCATGTGTTTGAACCGAAAACTGCAGGATGAACATGGCCAGTTTTCTCTGGATAGCAGCAAAGCACAGAGGTGGAAGTGTCATGCTGTGTGGATGGGGAGACCAAATGTGAAGTTAACTAAACATCTTCGTTTAGAACACAGGGTGTCCTAACTTTCCTCTCATTTAAAAGACAAGTCTTTAATATCCATCCATCTATGATGTGATTTATCGCCCAGTCATTTTTTCGCTCAGTGAATCCATTTCTTGGAGGACTTTGCTCATTATTTCAGCGTCATGCTGTGGGATCTGTTGCATTTGGACCAGAAAATCATTCCATCAAAGAATAAAGTTAGATGCTGACAACAACAACAGAAATATGATTAAATATCAAACAGGCTGAGTTTGTGGCCAAATCGCAGAGGAAGCGTTTAAATCGGAGACTTTAGCGGCTTTAGTTTCAGGTCAGATTGTCTGACATCCTGAGTTTCATACAGTATCAGAAAACAAGAAGATCTCTCAGAACAGAACTGTTAGAGAAACAAGATAATCCTGTATTACAGCTGCTGGAAGCTGAAATATTTAGTCACGAGGATTAAATAAAGACCTAAATTAGGAGACTTTAAATGCTGATGCTGCTCTGATGTTTGGCTTTAGTCTGCTGCAGGCAAAAACACGAAGCAGAAAACCTGCTGCAGGTTGTCAGGATGTTCATCTGGTTAAATCAAGACGACTGGACTTTTACTGCTGCAAAGATTCGAAACGGACACAAACATTAATCAACATCAGGTAAAGATGTAAATATACCAGATTTAATAACAAGGCAAGTTAAAAACCACAACAAGATATTGAAGAAAATGTTTTGAGTCTGCAGACAAACAGTTTGGATGTTAGTATGAGAAATAATCTCCAAACTGCTTCCATAAAGTGAGTGGAAGCTGTTATTAGAGGAAACGTGATGAGTCATTAACCGTCAGACTGAAATCATTTTGTGTTTCAAAATGGCTCTTTAAACAAACGCTGGCTATTAAATAATTACATGCAAATTGGCCAACAAATAACAACATGATTAATCCATGTTTGGGTTAAATGGAGCCGTTTCGGGACGGAGACGTCTGAGGACCGTCGATAGCAGGAATAATTGGCTGTGGTGACGGATGAAGATCTGGATTGATAATGGCTTCAGCTGAGAGCTTCATTACCAACCGGCTCGTTCTGCTGTAAATGCTCCACACTGACGCTCTAATTGAAGAGCTTTCAAACTCTAGACTGGAGCTTCCTAAATCATCTCCCTAATCATTTACACAAACCACCCTGCTGCAAAAGTTCAGGCACAACTTCTAACTGGTAATACTGGTGCTACTGGTCTCATAAGACAGGAAATATTACGTGGTGACCTCAGCAGTTTATAAAATGATTTTAATCTGTGGCGGCTGCCTGCTGGCGCTCTGATGACGGATCCAACGCTCCAGCTGTTTCTGCAACATCTGCACCTTTCAGTCCTCGTCGCTTTAAATCTGTTTGTCGACAGCAAGAAGCACAGTGGTCACACAACCATCCAACTTCTGAATCCCTTCTGTTTCTCTGCAGCGTCTGCGTCAGTCTGAGCCTGGGCGCCTTACAGAAACGCCTCCATGCTGACAGGAAGTGAACCTGGCCATGGCAGGAAGTCTGGAAGGTCAGAGGACAAGGTGATTGAAGCATGAATGACCAACAACGAAGAGAAGAGATGATAAGCAGATAAATGAAACAGAATGAAAATAAACATTTTTATTTTACATCAAACTTTAGAAAAACTAAGTCAGGTTTATGTTTGTAACACATTTCAGCAACAAGGCAGGTCAAAGTGCTTTATGCCATAAAAACACTAAAAATAAAATAAAAGACAGAAAACCAGTTTCAAACTTTTGATGAGTAAAATCATCAACACACACAAAATCAGATTTAAAGGAGGTCAGTGTTTCAGCAGTTTTTCAGTTTGGAGTCAGACTGAAATCACTGTGTTTCAAAATGGCTCTTTAAACAAACGCTTTAATTTTTAAAATAGAATTACTCTGGCAGACTGGTCCCAGGCTGGTCCCAGGCTGGTCCCAGGCTGGTCCCAGACTGGTCCCAGGCTGGTCCCAGGCTGGTCCCAGACTGGTCCCAGGCTGGTCCCAGACTGGTCCCAGGCTGGTCCCTGACTGGTCCCAGGCTGGTCTCAGACTGGTTCCATGCTGGTCCCAGGCTGGTTCCATGCTGGTTCCAGGCTGGTTCCAGGCTGGTTCCATGCTGGTTCCAGGCTGGTCCCAGGCTGGTTCCAGGCTGGTCCCAGGCTGGTCCCAGACTGGTCCCAGACTGGTCTCAGACTGGTCTCAGACTGGTTCCAGGCTGGTTCCAGGCTGGTTCCAGGCTGGTTCCAGGCTGGTTCCAGGCTGGTTCCAGGCTGGTTCCAGGCTGCCCATTATCCAAAGGTTTTCTGATTTAAGGTCCTGCTGACTATAAAAGTCTGACCGGACAGGAAACAGCTGCTCACAGGTTCGGTTAAATGAAACTTGCTGTAACAGAATGTGATATTTTAATATTCATACAGTCTGAGCATGTTTATGATTTGCATCCAGCAGATTTTTCCTCTGATGGGATTCAAACCAAACATGGAAGCAGCTTTCAGCTTCTAGATTTAAAGGTTTTCCTTTGGACCATAATTAATGGAAAACTGATCACATTATTATTTTTACTCAATAAAATGTTTGTTCTCAAACTGGTGACTGTTTTTTGATGTTAAACACTTTGAGCTGCATGGTTGATGAAATGTGTTAATAAACCTGATTGATAAACCGTCCTCAGATTAACATTGGAAATGTTAAAGTTTAATTTAAAAAGTGAAGAAGCATCAGCAGGAATGCCCCCTGCACACACAGAGACAGCTGTGTGTGTGTGTGTGTGTGTGTCCCTGTGTGTGTGTGTGTGTGTGTCCCTGTGTGTGTGTGTGTGTGTGTGTGTGTGTGTGTGTGCTGCTGCCTCAGGCCCTCCGCCTCTCATTTAAATGCTCCATTAAACTGAAACATGGTGCGGATGCTGCTGCTCAGTGAAGCGTCTCTCCTGGTCGTTCTGGACGTTTGCAGAGGGCAGATTATTGCGTTAATTCCACGTGTTGAAGCGGCGTAGGGCGAGCAGAGCGGCCGTTTTAACCAAGGACATTACAGCCGATCCTTCCTGATGTCTCCGCCGCCCCTGTGGGGCTCATTTAGCCTCCTGTTCCTCTTTGCTTTGGCCGGTCGACTCTTTACTCACCCTTCTTCTTCCAGCGCCTCCTTATCTTCTTATTTTTTCTTTTCTGTTCTCCGAGGAAACACAGACTAAATGCAGTTGTTCAGAGCAGCGGGTGTCTCTGATGGAAACCCGGGGGAAATATGATGGAAACTGCTTTCATGTTGTCAGACCAGGCTGCATGAACATCTGATGGCTGTAACGACTTTTAAACGGACAAATAATTACTCCAAGATCCTGAATGCTTGAATAAACTGGAGGACTTCTGAACTTACACTTTTTGCACTCTGGAGAACAGTTATCTACAAATAACTGATGTAACTTTTAATACACCAGTGGATGAAAAACAGTGCTGCAGTGTGAAAAAGAGCAAACATAAAACTGGTCCCGACTTCTTATCTGTATTTAGTCCCAGAAACAATGTTCAGTCTGAGGACTCGGCAGGTTTTGTGTTTATTTCCCATGAACCACCATTTGATGAGTCTTTATATCTCGTTCCACACAATTAACTTAGCAATATCTGACTAAGTTAATTATCATTTATAGGCTGTATAAAGCCTATAAATGAGGCTTTATACAGTCAAGGTGTTTATTGCCAAGTTAAAGTTGACCACATTGCAGAAAAATAACCAGCTAAATATTATCTACAGACTTCATGTCTGGATGAATAACTAGAAATAAAAAAAGGAATTATCCTTTTGCTATTTCTTTAACCTTCAAATAAAATAGAAATAAAAATGCTGCGGCCGACAGCCATCATGAGCTACATTTCATTTCCCTTTGGGATTAATACAGTGTTTCCCAGCCTGGTCCTCCAGGCTCACTGCTCTGCATGTTTTAGGTATTTCCTTGCTGCAGTCCAGCTGATTTCAATCGATGACTGATTAACAGGCGTTTGCTGAACTGCAGTCAGCTGAACCAGGCACATTAAAGCAGGGAAACCTTGAAACCAGTGAGCCTTGAGGACCAGGGTTGGGAAACATTGGATTAATAAAATATCTTTGGATTGAATTTGAAACTGTCATGGCTGCAGCGCTATTGGAACGTGATTGGCTGAAAGAAGGAAGCGATCTGATTGGTCGCTGATCATTTGAGGACTGAAACATCAGGGCAGTCTCAAAATTCACACACAACTGCAGCGCCACCCACAGGCCAGAAGCAGCTTGAAAATCAAGAGATATTTGGGTTGCATCAAAAACACAAGCGTGAATCTTGTTCTGTGCATTGGTGAATTATGAAACATCTATCAGCTCCTGATGATTCGCCTACCACCGGGCAGACGATCCAAGACGGAGGGAAAAGCAGCCAAACCGAACAGCGGATACAGAGCAGACCTCCTGACCTCCTGACCTCCTGACCTCCAGGCCTCCTGACCTCCAGCCTTCCAGTCCTCCTGACCTCCTGACCTCCAGCCTTCCAGTCCTCCTGACCTCCTGACCTCCAGCCTTCCAGTTGTAACCCAGGGTGAAAAAACTGCTTAGTCCCGCCTTACTGCCCCATTGGTTAGAGTGACAGTCAGTCACACAATGCATGCAGCCAATTGACACACCTGATGTAATTATTTAGGCTTGCTCCAGCTTTCCCCAGTCAGGTGTGAGGGGGAGAGCTGGAGACAAAGGAGCTACAGATCCAAAAAATCCAGTGAGTTTGGAGCCTTGAAGCTGCCATGCTCCCAACTATTATTGAAATTGGCCAGGTGATCCCTTTTTAGGGTAAAAGATGGCGAGCTTCTGAAAACTGGCTGGAGCCAGGAGAGCCCCAAGAATCACTTCATCCTGGTTTGGTCTGTATCAATTCCCCCTCCATCTCACCACTCAGGCACACACTCCATTATTCATCTTTTCATCTGAAAGGACTTGCGCTGGGACATTTTCAACTTAAATATCCGGATAATTCAACCATGGACTTCTGAATGTGTGTCGGTCAGGGTTTGGACTGACCAGCGGGGAAATTAAGACCAGTTGTACACAAATCAATGAAGGACGGCCGCAGTACTGTGTATATTTTTTTGTTTGTTTTTTATTTTTGGTCCTATGTATGTTTGTCTTGCATTGTTCACTTTAATTTTTGTCTAATACATGGTATTGAAAGCAGTTCTTTTGTATTGTTTTATTGATTACTGACAACAGCTCCAGCAGATGAATTCTAGTCTTCTGATTTTTCCCATCCAGTCCTTTTACACTTTAAATAGTGCTACACAGTCCTCCTGACCTCCAGATCTCCAGACCTCCTGATGTAAACTCCTGGTGTGGAGCTGCAGCTCACATGCAAACTACAAAACAATGATGTGTAGATGATTATCCATGTTTTAATGGATAAAATACACAATATTTTAACAGTTTTTATTTAGACTGATTATTTCTTTTTAATAAACTCTTATTATTCCTATTTCCTGCCTAAAGGAATTATGTCCCATTTCAGACATGAGCTCTCACCATTAAATTCATTGCTCTTCCAAACAATAATATATTTGTTCTTGGGAGCCCAGCTTACAGCCATCAGTGTTTTACACCTTTCATATTAAAACACAAATCATAAATGCAAACAGCTTTTGAAGGTTGTGCTGTGTTTGGTAATTATGACATGAAGCCTGGTTTATTAAATCACAGCTGGAGACAAAGAGATTTTGTTTTTAGCACAGATCTTTAGTTTTGTTAAATTACCTTCAGGCTTCATTAAAACACAAAAACAAGTTGAAGCTTTGAAACCGTCTAGGATTAAAATCAGGCGATATAGAAACGTTCTTCCATTTCTACACTGAAGGCGTCTGATTGGTCTAGACTCATTTCTTCTCAGACAATCAGAGCATCACCTTCTGCGGTAATCACAAGTTTTGTCTCATCAGGTGACGGTCGGCCGGGTCCAATCAGCCGACCCAGCGGCGCCGCGCGGATCCACTTCCACCCGGTTAGTGAACCTGCTGGAGGTTCAGCTGAAGATCCTCCTGAATCATTTCTGTACTCAGTGGGGAACAAATGAAGCTGATGAGCTTGTGCAGAGAAAAACACTTCAATACGAGCTTCTTCATTTTGCACAAGGTTCATATTTTATTCACATTTTATAAATAAACAAATTCTTGCTAAAATATAGAATATGTCTGTATTTATATGGTGCCAATTCAAAATGTTCTTTACTAACAAAAAAAGTCAAATTTATACAAATATTCAGTTTTAAATCCTTGATATTAAACAATAAACTGTTTTCTCTGCAGCTTCACCGTCTGAAGCCGATTAAAAGACTGAGGAAGATAAAAACATGAATAATCATCTCAGCTTCTGACACCAACTCCTGAGATGTTACTAAAGTGATGAAAACGGTTTCTAACCAACTTTTTAAAGCTCTGATCAAAGACATCAAACTTCTCACGTTTTACCACCATCACTAAAAAGTGTTTTCTGATGTCTGTTTAACCGTTTCTTGATTTCACTTCAGCCATTAGTAAACATGATCATTTATAAAACTCCAGAGCTCTGAAAGAAAAGTATATCTGAATATCATCAGAATAAAGATGATAATTTAGACGAGCATAAAAAAACAAAAACCCTGAATAATAAAGATGACAAACCCTGAGCTCCTCTGACGTTACACCTGGCATGAAAAGCTTTGGTCTATGATGAGCCTGGTACTCCGTCACCACGCAGCGAATTGTTTGATTATGATGCTGAAGTTTTCTGTTGGTAGCAGGAAACAATCGGGACATGAGACGAAACTTTGAGTAGACCGTTGGAGAGTCGCCAGGTGATCAACGGGAAAATCTGGGTTCTGATTGGAAGCTGAGCAAAACAAAGAAGACGACCAGGAAAACGCACCAACACACACACACACACACACACACACACACACACACACACACACACACACACTAATCCCTTGTCTGAGCGAAGAACAAACCAGATGTCTCCACTTCCATGATGAAGAACCAGCGTCTTCCAGGAGCCTGGAGGTGAGCAGAGAGCAGGACTGACTAGTTTTTATTTTCATGTACGGCTTCATTTCTTAGACGTGCGTCTTTTGCTTCTCTGAGTAAAAACTGCGTCGTTCTGCAGAGCTGTGTTGGGATGTTCACGGTCCCATCAAGGGCAGAGAGGCGAAAGGTTGTTCAGTAAATCTCTGGGAAATTGTGGCCCTCAGTCCGCAGCAGGAGGTCCCCTGTGTGATATGGATTGTTTTCAAGTAACAGGCGGTGAAAATGGCCATCTCATTATTTTTAATGGCTGTTTGAGACGTTTTCTGTTGCAGCGGAGCCAGGCTGCGAGCACGAGGAAAAAGTTAGAGATGCTCATGCAGAGAAGAGACTTTGTGTTAATCTGTGTTCACTGTGAGTCATGGAAACCGAGCAGACGGCGCCGCGGTGAGGACCTGCAGCCTCGCATGCTGCTGCAGCAGCTGGACTCACGCCGAGCTAATTGGGATCATTTCTTACCCAAACCTGATTAGGTTGGCGAGTCCCAAACCAAACCAGCAGCTCTGCGGTCAGAAATCTCCTCTAACCCTGCAGTTGTGTCAAAGCTGAACAAAATGACATTTCCTCACCATGTTTTCCATCTAGATGGTTTTAATTAAGCCTCCCTGTGGCCGCAGTAACCAGTCCAGGGCAGCATCACGGAGATGCTGCAGCATCTGTTGCCCCGACAGTCCAGCTGCAGCGACAGAAACAAAAAACAGGCACAGGGCGAGGAGACTGGTGCAGCAAAACGAAGAAGGATCAGTGGGTTGTTGTCGTGTCATTGATGAAGATTGGTGAGGTTATTACCCAGCATGATCAGCACAGATGCTTCCTGACGAAGGCCAGACCCAGACGTGTAATTCACAAAATATCCACATCCAACTTTGTTAAGATCTTGTTTGGTTTTAAGCTCGTAAAATATTATTTGGAAACCTGTGAGACTTATCCTACAAATCTATGTTGATTAAATGATATTATTCTATTCTTTTTTCATTTATTGCAAACCCCTAATACAAAAATGTGCAGCATGCAAAGCAATGCAGACGTATTCGAGTCTCTATATTTGAGTTTAATGTGATGTTAAGATGCATTTACTCCAATATTCTTTAATAAATCCAGAGGAAAGTGAAAATGGTCTGTCTGTGTTTAATACAGGACTCATTCCCACCAGCTCTGCTCAGTCCTGTTCGGCTGGTGACCTCTGACCTCTGGTCCTCCAAACCTCAGACTGGTTTTGGTTGAAGTGAACTCTGGTTCAGTTTGAATGTGAGACCGCTCCAAAAGCAGGAAGTGGACTACAGCGCAGGGCATTCTGGGTAAATCCAACCAAAGCTAACGTGCTAGCCTAGTTATTAAAACATTTAGTTTGTAATTTGCTCAGTTTTCGTCCAACAATGTGAAGCAAAGAACAGCAGAAACTTTAGTCCAGCTCTAATTTGATCACATTTACCTCCATTCAGGTTGCAGCGTCAGCTGGGCGGATGTGTAGGTGGAGGAGGAGAGTTTGACCTCCTTCAGCAGCGAAGCAGCTTGTTGTACCTCAGAGTTCTCATCCAATTATTGTCTAAAGCTTCTTGTCCTGCAGGAAGAGCTGGAGACAAGAGGACGAGACTTTAAAACACAGGACTTTAGAGAAAACACAGCAAGAACCTGCAGGACACACAGAAACACACACACACACACACACACACACACACACCTACATGTGTGTACTTACAGAACAGCTGGTGTCTTTCTGTCTTTCTATAACAATAATTGTTGCTGTGCTGCTGTTTTATTGCAGGTAGAGAAAGAAAATAATCTGCAGAAACCAGGATTAAAGTCCTGCAGGACCTGAGACGTGTCCTCTAGGAGGACGATGGACGGACTGATGTCCCCTGACATGTTTGTCCTGGACATCGCCATGGCAACAAGGCCTTGTGGTTTCCTTTAAAACAGGAAGGACTCTGAACTGCTGCAGTTACAGTACACAGTATTTAAATACTTAGCTTGAAATATTTAATTAGCAAACTGTTTTTATTTTGTGATCTAAATATTTAACTCACATCAAACACTTATGAACTAAATATTTTGTTAGTAAATTAAAGGAATTTGTTAAATTATTTTTGGAAACTGTCAGAAAAACACATTTTCAATAAAAAGTAAACATTAAAATCTGAGTGAATAATTTAATTTATTCTTGATTCTATCAATCATTGACTCTTATTATTTCTTCCTTAAAACATCAAACTGTTAAATTCACTGCAGATTTTAAAGCCTTTAAATCTACAGTGATTCTTCCAGATATTACTAAAATTAAAGATTTTATCCTCCAGACAGATTTTCATCAAACATGAAGCTAATAGATTTATGAACTTTAAAACGTTTTAAAGTGGTTTAATATCGATGCATCTGCATAACAATCAGTGGAAACATTAAACAGAAAACCGTGTGCAGCACGTCTCGACAGGACGGACAACCAAAACCTCTGACCTCTGACCTTCAGCAGCTTAACGTGGCAGCGCTCTGACCTTTCATCACAGGAATACAGCAGCTGATCATTTCATAATCTGTTTAGTTCCTCTGAACTCTGCAGCACAACTGGTGTCTGACTTTGCTGCTTCTCCAGCGTTGAGTGCAGGATGCTGGATGAGGCATTAGAGTCGTTTCTGGTTGGAACTTCATGTTTCATCTGACTGCAGCTTCCTGCTCTATTAAAACGGTGTTTGTGTTTTCCAGCCACATAGAGACATTTTACAACACTCATGTAACTATGTTACCTTCAGTTGTTATAAAATCTGACTTTGCAAAGTGAAGCAGGAGCTTCACTTTGGAGTTTAGATGTTAATTAGTGAATGTTCAGCAGAGAGGAAGTGAGGACAGGATGGGCTGGAGGCGGCGGCAGGATGAGTGAGGATGATGAAGGAGCGCGGCCCGGCTCGGTTTGTCCCCCGGGTCCGGAGCGGCAGCCCTGCAGGAGGTTCGGGTCAGGCAGCGGCGCCAATCGATGGGCTGGGACTAATACCTGCGCCGCGTTAACGCTGCCGGCTGAGTCATAAATCACCGAGGGGAGGAGGAGGAGCAGAGGAAGGATCATCCAGACGGATGACTGAGGAGGCTTCCTGCCCCAAACCTGATTTTAATAAAAGTTGTCATATGGCAGCAGGAAGTCCTGCGTGTGTCTGTGGGCCTTCAGACAGAGAGGTGAACGATGAACTCACCTTCAGCCTGGTAAACGTTTCTGAACTTACTGGTTTTGCTAACAGGATATTTCCCACCAGTTGCTTTGATTTCTTACTGGTTGGTTTCGCTGGATGATCCGCTGATCATTTCACCTCCAACAAATTCAGTTCAGCCAGAGGAATAATTAGCCTGGAAGAAAGAAAATATTCAGTGTAAATGCTTTAATTTATGCTTTTTGTTAAAACTACACACTTTGACTGATGCAAATTACATTTCTAAGTAATTTAAATGTTATGAATTGGACTGAAACGACGTTTTATGCCTTAATTAACTTATTGACTATTTATCAACTTAGTTGATTTTAGTTCCTCTGCTGCTCTTTTTAAAATTGTCCATCTTAACGCCTGCAGTTGTTGTGTGTTGCCATGGAGACGTGAACACCATTATTAGAGGTGATGAAGTTAAATAAGACTCCAGCTTTACTTAAGCAGCCAGAGATTATTAAACCAGCACCACTTTCCTGTCCGATCAACCGAAGGCTTTAAAGCCGAACCTTCAGCTGCCGCCTGAAGATGAAGGGACGGATTGTGACGGTTGAGGTTTTGTGTCAGGAAGGCGGTTTGCTAAGCTGCATTATGCAGAGTTATTGTCATGTTGTCTTTGGTTAGCAGACACAGAAAAAATGAGATAATTCCCGGATTCTTCGGCTGTGCGCTAAAATAAAATGCATCAAACTGGAAGAGAAGATGAAGGTTTTTAAAACAAAGTTGGAACAAAAGCAAAGAGAAGCAGCTGGACACCATCAACGTCTCTGATTCAGATTCAGCTGGAGTTAAAGGAAACTCATATCTATTTATTATCTGCTTTACTCTCGTTGGCGAAGTCAGGAGCTTCGTCAGTTTTGGTCACAGAAAAATTAACCTGAAGACTTGATGGCTGAATAAATAATATTCACAAATCATTAAACTGACATTTATCCTGAAAACACTGATGATGTGTTTTAACTCATCATCTCTGGGTCTGTTCGTGTGGATTGGTCATTTTAATCTGTATTTTAGTGATAACTAAAAGAATGAGACATTTCGGATCAGAACTTTTTACAGGTTTTACACTCAAAAATATAACTTTGGATTAACATTAAAAAATCATGGAAAGGATTTCCAGCTGATTGCTTTGCTTTATTTCAGCATTATGTAATTCTGTTATGCAAATTTAAAGCAAATGTCTTAGTTCAACTTAAATTTTAAGGTTGATTCAACTCATTTACTACAGTGTGACCCAATGTAATTTAATAGAGCCAGACCAATAATCTGCAATGTTTCGGACCAAATAATTGACTTTACTTAAAACTAGACTCAATAAAACATGTAGAAAATAAATGACGTCATGACTGGGCTGCTGAGGGTCATATCAATATTTAATTAAAAAAATGAGTTGAATGTTTTCAGTAAGAACAGGAAGCAGCCGGAGCTGCAGGTGTCATTATGCTGATCCTCCGGACCGGACCGGACCGGACCGGCTGCCATCCTCAGCCGCTGCCTTTGAATTTCCAGATTTGATTGAGGCGCCGCGACTCATTTCTAAATTACTGCAGCTGCATGTCCTCGGCGGGACCCGGACCCAGCGGTCCGTGAAGCCAGCAGGCTGATTGAACCGGAGCAGAGAGCAGGAGGCGGCGACCCAATCACCGACAGAACCGACCCAGAGCCTGACCCGGTCCGGGTCGTTCATCCAGAAACAACGGTGGCCGAGCCGGCCCACAGAGGACCGAGCAATTTAAAGGTAATTACAAAAATCAATTCCACTTGAACAGGTTTTATTTAGACTAGATGAACCGAATCCATCGTTTACATTAATGACGTTTTGAGTCGTGGTTCAGAGAGTTTGATCTGAACATAAAACAACACAGAGCCTGAAGCCAAATACAGCTTTACAGGCAGTGAGAGTCAATATTTTGTCATTTTCTGTAGCTGAAATGACGTCAGCACCATATCATCATCTCAGTGTTCACCTGTAGAGGTGGATCATTGATCCTGATTGATCCAGGATCAATCAGGAAAAGTTTTGACCTGCTGGTTCTGATCTCAGCTTTTTATTTGTGAACAATAATACAGAAAGATTCAAGAACAATGTTTGAAACTTTTCCCATTTTTCCTGCTCTGAGTAGTAGCTCACATTAGCAGCAGAGGACCTGCAGCTAACATCTCTGCAGACCCCACACATCCTGGACACAAATGGTTCAGACGCCAGAGAGCAATGCTTTGCTAATACCAGACTAATTCCTTCACTGTAGTTCTGATTCGCATGGAGATGAAATAATAAACTGACTCTTTATCATACATTAGCCGTTAGCACAGTTAGCCAGGCTAACTGTGCTAACACTCCATGTTCCACATCATGGCAGAAATGTCGTGACTGAGCTGCTCTGTTTGAACCCGGTTTGTTCCACTTTCTGGTAAAAATGTATTTTCTTACAAAAGAAGTTAAACTCAGATCAAATTTGTAAAATTTGTCTAATAATAAACACGTTTCAGAGAAACGGATATCTGACCAGAAACCGTCTGATCAGGGCAGATTCTGGCTGACAGAGATTTAAAAATAAAACTAAATGCCCTTAAAGCTGCAGTATCTAACTTACATAAAAAATGTATTTTTTCATATTTGTTTAAACTGTCACCACATCATGACAGTTCAACATGAGACAGATAATCTGTGAACAGATCCATCTCCTCCCTGAGCTGCTGTCTGAACAAATGAGCTAGAAACAACCAATCAGAGCCAGGAGGCGGGTCTTAGTGCTGTCAATCATCCTCATGAACTCCTGAGTTTGATTAACATTTCTCCACTGTTAGCCAATGTGCTAATGGTGGAGAAACAACTCACCATCCAGGAAAATTGTCTCTGTTCAAATTGGTGATTAGAAAAATTTGTGTTTTTTACATATTATAAATATGTAAAAATTATTTTTTTTCATAAAAGTTACATATGCAGCTTGAACTATTGTTTCTTTTGGACCAATATGGTTTAATATTCCCGTAAAGCTTTGGGAAATGCAGTTCAACATTCCCAACAGGAATCAATTCAATGCAGGAAGGTGAGTTTTCAGTTTGGTTGTTTGGATGTTTAGGAAACGAGAAGCCAGCGCCGTTCTGCTGCACTGTAAAACTAGATTCAATAAAACATGTAAAACAAAACAATAAAACATTCACAGTCAATAGTCTGTAAATTACCACATAAATTTACCTTTAATGCCTTCAGTGACCAGGCAAACATCCATGAGATGCATCAGAGTAAATCTTCCTGTCGGGGGACCGAGGGGCCAGGGGGGCCGAGGGGCCCGGGCCGTGGAGGCTCAGGGAGACACAACGGGTCCAGCAGTGATTGGTTTAATCAAATGCTGAACGCTGTGAAGGTGAGGAGCATCGTTGCAGCATCAACAACAGAACAAGCCTCCATATTCAGCTGACATTTCTCACATCCTGTGGTAAAAACCTGCAGAGGTTAAGCTGTAAAACACAAAGCTCATAAGTTCTGCCTGTCTGCAGGTTATTTTGTTTCATGAGTTTATTGACTGAAGGCAACATTAAAAAACCATCAGCAGGTTAAAGTTCATGAACTGACATGCAGATTTCAGAAATCGGTTTTATTACAAAGCATCTCAGGTTGGTTTGAAAACGCAGGAATTGATCCTGTAAGAGGAATTTAAAACAGCAAAGTTTGTAAATCTGCTGTGTTTTTATGGTGACAAATTGTTCTTTTATTGATGTTAGAGCAGAAAATATTCAGAAGCCAACAGCAAACCTGCAGCTACCAAAACAAAAACAGCCAAATGAAATCTTCAAACACAGAACGGCATAATCAAAGTAAAGTATTAAAGTACACATGGTTCAGGAAGCTGCTTTCTACTTCAGTTTATAATTAGATTAAATACGCCGAGCAACAAAAACAGTTTTTATTCTTCTTATCTTAACTTCTTCCAACCGGCTGCAGTGGAAACTATTTTCATGCTGATGAATCTTTTCCTTTTAGCATTTATGTAAAACAGCCTAACCATAAATCTCTGGGGGCAACAAAGAATAAAGAGATGAAAATATTAGATGTAAATCAGCAAAACTATCTTTTGGTCTTTTGTATCAATAAACTGGATGAATCAACCGAACCTCTGGCTCTAAACCTTCATGTTTTATTTTCTTAAAACAGGAAATTAAACATGTTGGTGATTTATTTTAAGGATATACTTTTTTTATGAGGATTTGTGGTTTTTCTCCTGAACCTTTTTGTTTGTTTTTTCTGATATTTCAGAGATTTTTCTTTCAGGCTGGAGGGGCGAGTTTCCATCACCCTAATCTTTAATTCTCAGAGTCAGATCTGGACTCAAGGTTCATCCAGCCAGAAAGAGCAAAATCAAATATTAATGAGAAAACTTTAAAGTTAATTCAGTCACACTCCAGCTGATCAGAAGGTTTTCTAACTGCTGCAGCCCAGCAGCTGGAAGCCGTCCATCAGCGGCGCTGCAGTCCGGTCGGCCTGCAGCTGTTCTTCACGGTGACCCCGGTGACCCCGGACAGGATGGAGCGGCAGAGAAATGGAGGAATAAATATTGAGTGAAGGATCAGAACTGCAGGTAAACATTTGATGAAATCAGATCAGATGAGAATAATTTGCTCCCAGATTCACTGCAGCTACATGAAACGGACATAAATCTTATTACTGCTGGCCTGAAATATGCACAGATCTCAGAATACTGAGTGAAATATTAACCTTCATGTTGGGGATGAATGGGACAGAAACGCCTGCAGGTCTCCTTCCTTTCAGTTTTGGTGCAACGTGAACTGATTTCTAGTGAACATAATGAGTCAGATGTAGCTACAGATGCTCAGCCTGCAGTTATTAAATAAACCTGCAGATAAAAGATCTGCAGATGAAACTGCATTGATTCTGAGGTCAGCGATGCGTCGCTCCGTTTGTTCACATGGATCTAATCTGAACATGAACTAACCACAGCTTTACACACATTCATTTTAATCTGACATAAATAACAGTAACTAATGAAAACATACTGAAGTTAGAGATGTCCTTCGTTTTTGTGTTTATTGATCTATTTATTAGCTTTTTGAACTGATGTCAAATTGTTTTTTTGCTCAACACAAGCAGATGCTCCGAACGCCGGAGGGAAAAACGGCGACAGGAAAAGACGCCTGAAGGCAGCTGGTGGTTCAACGACACCTGAACAGTTTTCAAAAATGTTTTTTCTGTTCAGGATTTATTACACAAAGTATCACAATACTATATTCTGAACTTTTCAAATTCTGCATCTGAAAATGATCCAAAGTATGAAAAAGCTAAAACTACGATTATAAATAATAAAACCTAAACAATATTTAACTAACAGTAACTAATAAAAACTAGCAAACCGTTCTAAAGGCCGATTAACTGAATCAGATAAAAACCGTCAGTGATTGTAAGCCTGGTTAGCGGCGATGCTAACGCCATCATCAGTCCGCTGAGAGTCGGAGACGAGAAACTTCCTGGATCTGAACATTTTGATTCTGAATCGGAGTAAAAATCTCTGTTCACCTTTAGTCTCAGTTTAGACGCAACCTTTTCTGAATGAGGGAAAGTGATAATGAGCTAAACCATCATTAATATTCATCAGTATTTAAAAATAAAAACTTTCTTTTTGCTTCTGGAAAATGATTTTATTTGTATGTAAATTTCTGAGACCTTCAGTTTTATCTCCTGGTTTTTTCCGACTCGGCGAAAAGTTAAAATCTTACCTTCTTGTCCACCTGCATGGCGCCATTTTGCTCTGATGAATTTAACTGCAGCATTTCCTTTGATTCTCTTCAAAATCTCTTAATGAATTACAACAATAGATTCTTAAATCTTTTGTGGAATCTAACATTTTGTCTTGCAGGATTAATTCTGTTTGTTTTGGTAACTCATCAGCTTTATGGTTTATTATATTAAATCTTTTTCAATAATCAGAAAAGTACAAACCTGCAGCTGGAGCGCTCGGCCTCTGCGCCGCGCCTGCTGCTTCCGAGCAACCAGGAAACAAAGATATGCACAAAATACAGGAGAGCAAAGATTTGGAGCTTATATTGACTCATCAGAATAAACATGACCTGAAGCATCATGGGAACTTTCAGTAACGGCTTTATTAAATTAGTGCAAAAGACAGACAGAACTCATTCAAGATGTCCTTTTTTGTTTAAGTTGGTCTCCAGACGAACGCACACACGCTACGTTTCTCCGATGAACGAAGACAAAAAGGAAAACGATCCACCAAAGTCTTTGTTTTTCTTCTTCTGACTGGAAATGAGAGGAGGAGAGGCGGGAGAACGAACCGAACCCAAACAGCTGCAGTCAACAAACTTCACTCCTGATTGTGCAAAATGAATCACGCTTCAAAAAGGAAAACAATCAGAAACCAAAGATGTTACAGTAAAATAGTGAACACAACAATAGCCTCTAATTTCACAGAAAAGATGGTTTCCTCTTTTAAAACAGACTTACTGTGAAAGACTTGCAATCAAACTACATAAGTTAATCAATACTGTATATTTATACAATGGTAAAAAATAAAAATATTTATATAATAGTACTTTTTTTTCAGGTTTACACCATTACTGTAAAGATTTACTGTTTCCCACTCCATGATAACTAATGCGATAAGAACAGAAGCAAACTGAGGAAACGACTCCAGAGTCTCTTATTTTGAAGGCTTATGGCTACAACCTCGTCCTAAAAAAGCCACAACCACCAACAGACCGCAGACAAAGAAAGACGCTTCAGTCCTCTGAGACGGAAACAAGATCAAACGATCAAACACTCTGACGAGAAGATAAAGAAACACGTTAACACCGCCGCTCCCCGCCGACCAGACGGGCTGCAGAGTTCACTGGGCCGGCGGCACGCAGGTCAACGGACGGGCGGGAGACGCTAACACAGCCAGGCAGTCTTCATGGGGGTACAGGGAAAAGAGGTAGCCATGACGACGGGGAGGGGAGGTTCCTGCTTCATTAGGACTTAATCTGCTTTTTTCTCTCCATATCAGTATTAATGTTCCTTCAGGATGTGGCGCGATGCTAACACTGCTAACACCGCTACATTCCTAGCTCTGCAACGGGGGGGGGCAGGTTGGGACAGAAATCAATAATCAATGATGGATAGAGGGAGAGAAAAAAGAAAGAATAGGAACGCAAGATCAGAGAGGTGAAGATGGAGAGGAAGAATGAAGAGGGCCAGCAGGAAACAGGAAGTGATTTAAAAACAAAGATGGCTGACAGGCGGCGGCGCTGTCCCAGGGAGAAAGCTCTAGGTTTGCTTGTTGGATTTCGTCGAGGTGAGAAGATTTCTTCTTCTCCTCCTAATCCCGGGCGCGTGGGGAGATTCGTCGTTGCTTCTCAGTGGTGCGAAAAGGACAATGAGAGGTTTCAGTAGGACTTACAGGCCTGGAGAGGGGTCAGGGGTCAAGGGTCAGGGCAGGGTGGGAGGAGACGGGTGGAGGAGGAGAAAACAAGAAGAACAAGAGTGAATACCATGGAGAAGAGCCCAGTTCACTGGATCAGTTCATGACTTTCCCCGGTACTGATGAGGTTCTGTTGAGCAGTTAAGAGCTGTCAGTATCTAACCTGCAGTCAGACGGATCTCAGTTTGGAGAATCAGAAATTCACCTGTCAGACCGAACAGGTGAGAAAGAAATCAATAATCAATTCTGCCGACGCAAACAACTTCAGTGAAACTTCACTTCCCGGTCTGGAAGTTCTGATGTAATGCTTGTGGGCATCAGAACTTCCCGCAGAGCCACAGGGTGACTGTGGCTGTGTGGGCAGAGTAGTTGATCGGAAGGTTGTAGGTTCGATTCCAGCTTCCTCCTGCTAACTGCCTACTGATCTGCGTAGCGTTTGCGAGTGTGAATGGGTGAATTTGACTCTATGTAAATCGCTTTGAGTGGTCAAAATGACTGAAAAAGCGCTTTATGTCCATTTACCATTTGTGTATCCATTTAAAACTTACAAGACACACGCGGTGGAGCAGCGTTGAGCATCACAATCTGACTCAAGATAAAACATGAGTTCAGAGTAAACAAACATGACTGACTGAAACACATGGCCAAGATGATCCAACATGTTGAAAACCGGTCCTGATAACCCGATTGGACCCGATCACTCTGAACGCACAGCAGGAAAATCTCTGATTATCTTCAGATCCAGGCAGATAACTGGGAAACATTAAAATCATGTGAACTGGGCTGAACACTCGTTATGTTTCCATGGTAACCAGTTTTAAAACGCAGCAGCTTCTCCAAACTCAGGTGAAACACTGACTTCTCAGAGGTAATCCACATGACCCCCATTCCACCGAAACCAAACAAAAACAGCAGCAGTTTGTCTCCACCTCACTGAAACCTGCAGCAGGTTGGAGAAAATGCAGGTAAATTCATGAAAAGGGATTTTACTGATTGGCTGGAGACGCAGCGATGGCAACACTGACCTCTTCTTCTAATCCGTTTGCTCTTCGGTCTCTTCATGAGCCCAGTTGGAGTGAAGCGGCCGTTCCACGCTCGTCTCTTAATGACCTTTAGCTGCTCTCAGAGCGAAGCAGCAGGTTTACAGGCCAGTTTCTGCTAAAAGCTTCACAAGTGCACTTATGATTAAAATGGGCCGATTTCAGTTTGGAGTATTAAACTTGTTTGAAAAGGTTATTTGTTCAGATTTTATATAATTTAAAGTTTTTTACTCATGTGATGCATAAGTGTGTGTGTTTTTGTGTTTTTATGTGTGTGTGTGTGTGTGTGTGTGTGTGTGTGTGTGTGTGTGTGTGTGTGTGGATGAAACTGAAAGGATTTCCAAGTTCTTCATGTAAATTTCTTCTCTGCTATCAGAGAAATATGCTAATGAGTAAATTTAAAGGTAAAGTTGCTGATAAATGTTCCTTGTGTTTAATGTTCCCAGTCGTCTCCAGGTAATAAATTACATTTTAAATTAATTTATCTCCAGGTATTACATTTTAAATCAGTTTTTTAAAAAGTGGAAGGGAAAACGCTGGTGGATCAAATAAGCTCTGGTTTCACTTTCAAACAGCGTCTGATGTTAAAATCTAACATTTACATGAAGAAACTTTTCTTTATCTCATCCATGTTCTACTGAGAAACCCAACAGTTTCATTTCCACATTTATAAACTATAATAGTTTTACAGCCCCGTCCTGAGAGCCAGAACTCCAGCAGACACTGAAACCAAACGGACGGGAAAAACTGTGAGGCGGTCGAAGCAAAACGGCTCAGAACGGAGGAGCCGCCTGTTTTTGTTTTACAGCCGTTTTTCCTTCAGGTTCCCATCCCAGCTCTCTGAGGAAACTCAAAGTATCGGCTTTTCCCCAGCGGGAACGCTGCACCTCACAGGAAGAGCTGGAGAGAACAGAGGCAACGCTTCCTCTGGATGGAAACTGAAACTCCTGACATGAAAACGAGAATCGATTCAGAGCAGCTTCAGCTTCGACAGGATTCACAGGAACGAGGAGGAGGAAGAGGAGGAGGAAGAGTTCATCACTTCCTCTGAGATGGGCAACGAACGATTCTCCTCATTAAAGCAGCAGAATCAACTTGTTGCCGACTGAATCAACCCGACAGACAAGACTGTGATTGACAGCGCTAAGCCCCGCCTCCTGGCTCTGATTGGTTGTTTCTAGTTAGCACTGAGAGAAAACAGGAGCTCAATCTTCTCACATGTTGAGTTTCAACCAATATGTAAAAAAGTATTTAGGATAGAAGTTATACTGCAGCTTTAAGGGTTAGAGTGAAGAGCGTAGATCATCAGTAAATAGAGAGCAGCTCCTCTTCATCACCACAGACCGCTACAGTGATGACATCACTGCAGACGATCCACTTAGCAACATTTCTACAAATTTTGACATTTCTGCGTAAATTTGTAGAATATTTTGCCTAAAACTGTTTCAGTACTGCCCTCTATGGGCTGAGGTGTGGCTACTGCAGTTGAATTTTCCAACTGGTTAGTTTAAAGCCATGTCACTCAGACGCCCCCTGGTGGCGAGTTGGGAACAGCAAGTTGCCCAGTTGTTGCAGTGACTGCTGCGTCACAAATCGCATAAAAATCTCCAATAACAGGAAAAAAAAGTTGCTGGATTTGTCGCTAGTTGCTGTTATTTTGTGAAAAATGTGCTAAACGTAGCAACAAAGTCGCTAAGTTGACAGCAGGTTTTTCACAGTGGGTAAAAACTAAACACTCACTGGCTTTAGCTCGGCTCTCTTCAGGTAAAATGGCGGCATAACGCCTGAAATGTGAAGCGGCAGGAAATCAGGACGCTGGCTGAACAGGAAACGTTTCTGCACCTCTGGAATCTGAAACGAGGCTGATTAGCTCAGGTGTGTCACGGCTGCGAGGCGAAAACCAATCAGGAGCCTGAAGCTGAATCTAATGAGTCAATCAGCGGGTCGCAGCGTAGCGATGAACGAGATCCACATGATGGTGGGTCGGGTCATCAGCCGGTTCTGTTCAGACATCCTACGGAACCATAAAGTCCCAGTTTGCTGCTTTCAGCTGAGCGAAATGCAGAGAGTCGGGTTTGTGCATAACGCAGATATGTTTTCATTTCTAATGACGGGAAACAGAACTGACCCGCCTCACTGTGAAGGACCAGAACCAGAACCAGAACTGATTTTACATGTTAATTAGCCGATTCTACAACTCAGTTCATTTCTATGGCTTCATTTTCACAACAATTAGTCCAAGATAGCAATCTGAGCTTTAAGTTCAGTTTATTATTAAATTAGTTTGTAAAGTTTCTAAGGAAACCCCGTAGAGCGTCGAGTCGTTCACTCTCCTGACCAGCAGGGGGCGACAGCAGACGATCACTTGAGTCATTGACTAACAGCATGTTGAGACGGTGGAGAGGAAAACCTCCCTGTACAGGAAGAAACCTTCAGCAGAACCAGGACCAGAACCAGGACCGGGACCAGAACCAGGACTTGATCAGAACCAGGACCGGCACCAGAACCAGGACCGGGATCAGAACCAGGACCGGGACCAGAACCAGGACCGGGATCAGAACCAGGACCGGGATCAGAACCAGGACCGGGACCAGAACCAGGACCGGCACCAGAACCAGGACCGGGATCAGAACCAGGACCGGGACCAGAACCAGGACCGGGACCAGAACCAGAACCAGGACCGGGACCAACGGCCGTCTGGACCGACTGCAGGTTTGTGAAAATGGAGCTGAGACTTAAAGATGTTTTAGATTTTTTTTTTTTGATAAATCAATAACATTTTTAAAATTTTAACTTTTACTGTTAATTTTTCTGTAAATAAGTGAATGTTTCAGAACCAATGGACCTGAAAGGAGATCGGATCAGTATTGATCTGAACTGAAGGGGGTGCTGATCAGATCAGATCAATAATCAAATATTCTGGAGAACGGTGAAAGTTTCTGATTCAGTTTCAGACAGAAAGGTTCTGCTGGCTCAGGTGCGCTGAACCCATTTAAGTATAAATTATATGTAAATGAGTTATTCATAAATGCAGCTTCGCCTCATGAATACTGATGCAGGAAAGTTTGACTCGTTTTACTGGTGGCTGAAAATCGCAGCAGTTTTTATCCACTGATCTGTTTGGTTGAGTTATTAAAGCAGAAATCGACCTGATGTTGAGGTTTTCGTAACCATGGCAACCAAGCATCGAGCTACGACTCCTTCATCCCTTAATGAAGGAGTTCCAGATAGATTTAGATGGTGATGCATTCACATGCAATCATGGAAAAAAGACTTTTAACATGAAAAGTTCAAAATGTTCAGATGAACTTTGATTTTTCCAAAGTGAATTTTCTTTGGCTGCATTTTCTCACCTTTTAAATTGTCTCTGCGTTGCATTATTTTTAGACTTGTCGCCTGAGATTTGTTATTCGGCGTTGTGCTAACGGGGGTGAGCGCCTGCATCATTAGCACCTTGGCCCCTCAGAATAAACAGGGAGCGACAGGAAGCTGCTGACAGCAGCAGGTGGCGCCGTGTGAACCGCCAGGCGCCAGCATGGAGCCGCTACACGCTGGAAACAGTCGCCGGCTGCAGTCAGAACCAGACGTGTTGCTTTAATTAATTCCTGTCACATTAAAGATCCAAGCAACAGCAGCTTTCATGATTAAAAAATAGTTTTGTTCTGTTAGAATAATAAAGTGCATTAAAACTAAATTACATTCAGAACATCAGAGTGAAAATGACGTCCAGTATTTGTGGCTCTGCTGCAGTGAACTGAACTCCCAGCAGCTGCATATTATCATTTTGTTCAAAAATATTTAACTTTACTCTCAAAATTCAGACTTTTTTCTTTGAATTTTGACTTTAATATAATTTTCACTTTAATGTCAGATTTTTTACTTTGATTTCAGAATATTGACAATCAGAATTTTGTCTTTATTCTCAAAAATCTGAATTATTTGTTAGTATTTTGACTCTTATAATAACTGACTTAAATTTTTACTTTGATTTCAGAATTTTGAACACAAAAACCTGATTGAGTGATTTCATCCATCAGTGCTTGGAAATGAATCTTTTCCACAACAGGACTGGAAACATTTCTGCATGAATTTCTGAACTGCTGCAGCATTTAATGACGTTAATAAAACCATCAGCTGCAGGGAGACGAACAGCTGGAAGAATTTCCAAACCTTGAATTTCACCCCAAGAAAAGCAAAATGTTCATGAGGGTTAAATGTTGAATGAGGGCAATAGAGTAATATTTTCCAGGAGGCAGTAATAAATAAAAGGCAGAGTTAATTAATCCTGTGAGCTGAAGGTGAATGGCGGCGAAGTTTCAGGTTGAGTTTCATCACTGAGGATCTCTTCACGTCTTCAGAGGCACTTCCATGGTAACTGCACATCATCTCCTCCTAACGCTGTGAAGAAGTCATATTTTCAGTAAATAAGCCCTGAAACGTTCCCGTCTCTCTGACTGGGAGCGGATTAGAGCGGATCAGGAAACAGCAGAAAACCTCAGGATGGAGGAAAAGTCAAGGCATCCAGACTGGATGTCGTCTGTTGTGTTGAATGTTTTCATCCATTTTACTCTGAAAACAGAAACACTGAGGCTGTTTAACTGTTTAAACCGAATTAATTCACGAGCAGCAGACTGAAGACCAGCTGCATTTACACTGGTTTATCTCCGGCTCTCTAACTGGGAACACTGGGAACATGCTGTCCACATCAGCAGCATCACTGGCTGAAGATGGATAATAAGTAATACTTCAGTCCACAGATAGGGGGCACTGTGGTCTGCATCAGTTTTCTACCTGTGAAATGTTTTAACATGAACTGAATCGTTTCTTTAGAACTTGTGGAAACAGCTAAAAAAGTATTTACACCCTTTAACATTTTCCTGATGTTCTGATGATCAATAACTGATCGGTGGTTCTGGAACGGGACCTGAACCGCCGATCGGTTCACGTCCGTCTCCTCAGGATATTTCCCAGAAGTCTTTGGGATCAGCAGGAAGTTTTCAGAGACGGTTCTGGATGGATGGATGGTTCTGGATCCAGACTGATAATGGTTTTGTTTCTGCTCCCTGAGATCTGCTGGCCTACTTCCTGCTGCCAGGCAGGTTCTGATCTTCATCCTTCAGTAACCATGTTCCAAAACCTCACGACTGGAAACGGAGTGATAACTTTCCACCTGGAGCCAGGTTAAAATGGAGCCACGATAAAATCATCATTTTTATGTTTTCTTTGTTGGATTTTAGATTTTTCTGAGGACCTGAAACATTTTAGCCTAAAACACAAACTTTTCTCGTCATAAATCGTGACGTAAGTCATAAACCCGTCTGTGGAGCCGAGGATGTTTTCCTTTAGTGAACTCTGACGGTTTGAAGCTCAGCAGCTAAAAATCCTCCTACATGAGAGAGGAGACGATCAGGGGTTAATTATTGATCCACCAATCAGTGACTTGGTAGCAAAACGTGATTAATAGGAAATTTATTCTGCAGAACATGAACCATAAAGTGACTGTAGATGATAAATCAGATTTACAGACAGATGGTTTTTTATGTAAAATGTTGATATTTTTTATTATGTTTTGGATCAATTATTGATTTTATTTCAGAAAATGTGTTTTAAGCAAACAATTTATCGGTTAATAAATTAGTTGATGATTACTTTAGTAATTGATTCATGATTAATCCGATCAATCGTTCCTTCATTGCTGAATATTTGTGGCTCTTTTTACAAAAAATGAGCAGCAGCATTAATGTTTAGTCACTTTAACGTTTCTTTAAAATGACGCCCCACAATGAGATGATTGTGGAAACCCGGTTCATCATTAGTATTTTTAAAACGTGTTTCTTTGGTGAATGTTCATTTTGATTTCCAGGTATTTTTCTGTCTGGTTTATTAAAAAGAAAAGCCGTTTTTGTCTCGTCTCGCTCTGCTGCTGCGCTGACATTACAGCAGGCAAACAGAAAACCAGGCTTCAATCTTCACACCTTTGTTGTGTCGTTTCTTTAACCAATCCTTCCCCTCTAGCTCCCTCCATTTTTCTTTGCCTCATCTCTCTGCTGCAGGGTCAGAGGTCAGCGGCGAGATAAGGGAATTGAAAGAGAAGCTCTCTTACTCTGTCAGACTATCTGACTTTCCGCCGCACTGATCAGTCCTCCATCTGTCCCCCGGCAGCGCCGAGATGAGCTGGAGCAGGAGTCATCTCTCACTGCCTGCTGGCTGCGCGCGTTTCTGTGTGTGTGTGTGTGTGTGTGTGTGTGTGTGTGTGTGTGTGTGTGTGTGTGTGTGTAAATCTCCTGTGTCCAAATCGGAAGAACTGTTGCTCAGCAGTAACAATGACATTCCCAGAGGAGACTCACATTCCTGACGGTCTGTAACCTCAGTTCTGCTGCTGGTCCTGCAGCGCCGGTCCGGTTCTGACTGAACGGACCGGCTGCTCCTGCAGCGCCGGTCCGGTTCTGACTGGCTGCTCCTGCAGCGCCGGTCCGGTTCTGACTGAACGGACTGGCTGCTCCTGCAGCGCCGGTCTGGTTCTGACTGACTCTCTCCAGAATGCTGCTGATGTGCAGAGCGACAAACATCTGGAACAGCTGATCTAGAGTCGACCCGGCATGTCGGCCAATTACGGAGCTTCCTGGTTCTTCACCATGGCAACCGCGGATAACAAAGGGCCGAAGAGGAGCATGATCTCACCAGACGCTCACACCAGAACATTTTCTGGGTTCTTAAAGTCATTAAATCTTATTTGCATCCAGTTTATCGAGCTGCTTTGCTCCTTACTCTGCAGCAGCTTGAGCTGGAACCGTTTCAGATGAGGAAAAGAGCGAAGGATCCGTCCAGCATGTGGAGGAAACAAAGAACTTCTGCAGCCATGAGGACGAACACATTTAGTAATTATCAAATCATGAATAAAAAGGGTTGTAAAAGTTGATGAATTTCACAGATTTGATTTTATTTAATCACCTTTAGAAAAAGTTTCTCCTGGAACTTTGCGTGTTTCTGGTACGCCCGTTAATCTGACACACAGCTACATCCGCTAACAGCAGCGATGGACGCAAAGCCGCTTCTCATTTCTGATGATTTCATCAATATGTTTGATTAAAATGTGAAGGTTTGCCACAGCGGTCCAAAGCTGTCTGGGTCATGGGGTGGAAAGTTTGGGAATCCCAGACCTAAAAGATTAAAAAATGATTTTTTAAAATGATTTTTCTTACTGACGCGACGCACAGCAGGAAACGAAGGATTGTTGAGAGCAAGCTTCCTTCGTGGATAAACATAAAATGGCAGATATTACAGGCAGGAGGAGGCAAAGCAGGCGAGAGGATCAGAAACAATCAAAGAGAAAAAACGTTCAAGAGAACAACGAAAAGAAGAAAACAGAGGATTAGTCTGACGCTCTCTAGTCCATTAATCTGCTGAACAAAGACATAATTATAAGAACATCATCTCTTAAGGCTGGAGTGAATTATGTCTTTGGGTTTCCCCATCATCCCTCACTGTCTCTGCTGCCTCAACGCCTCCGGCACGAACGACACGACCAGGCTGGACGGCAGGCAGAAGGAGAGGTCCTAAAGTTGAGAAATGAATTTCGCTCTCACCAAACGGTCTGCGTTCTGCGCCGAGGCGATGAATTATTCATGCTGCTGCTTGGACTAAATGAGATGTTTGGAGTAAGAACAAGGTCGACTTCTGGATGTCGTATAAAAATCAGAAACACAAAGAAGAGTTTCTGTCTGAATCAGCTGCAGGACTGAAGGCTGTGAGGAGTTTAGAGCCAAACGCAGAATGTTTACAACATACTGGACAGTAAACTAACCAAATATCCACAAAACTGAACAGAACAGAGGTTATTGATGGTGAGGAACTAATCAGGAAACCCTCACATTTATTCCCACTGAGATCCCGACTCAGCATTTAGAAGGTCGGACCAGTTTACAGACTGGTCGGACCAGTCTGTAAACTGGTCGGACCAGTCTGTAAACTGGTCGGACCAGTCTGTAAACTGGTCGGACCAGTCTGTAAACTGGTCGGACTGTTGGAGTGGGAGGAAAAACCACGAGCAGCTTGTTGGTCTGGAGAGGACAGTGATCTACCAGTGGATTGTTATTATTAACAGCTGCCAAAGTGTCCAGACAGCAAGACTCTAGAAGCTGCAATGTTTTCCAGGTCTTTGGGTTTTTAAAGGATCCACAGAAATGATCCCATCTGTTCCTCTTCCACACGATGAGCTAAACCGTGTCTGATAGTTTCCAAAGGGTCTGCAGTCTGAACGGTTACCAGACTTTTATGTCACTGAAACGAGAAACGCCTCAGATTTACAGCCAGACGGTGAATCTGCAGCTGAAACCAACTGATTATTGATCAGTGTTATTTATCACATTATCAATAATCTGCACTTCATTGGAACCGAGTCAGAAACCACAAACACTTCAGACAAACAAGAGAGAGCTGTGTGTGTGTGTGTGTGTGTGTGTCTTAATAACACACTCGTCACTCATTGGATTGCTGTGAATGCCTTCATCATTTCAGACGCAGCTCCAGAGTCTTCCTGCGTTCAGACAAGCCGACAGCCTCCGGCTCTGAGGTTTTCCTCGGAATATTTTAGAAATCCATGAACAGGCAGATTTTCAGTCAATGAGTTGGAGTTTTGATCCACAGAAAATCAGAACTGTGGAATATTTTTCTACAGTTTCAAATGTTTCCGGATCATTTCTCACAGAATCAAACCAATCAGGAGCCACAAAGCGAACGGCACCAGCAGGTCAGTGTGAGGTCAGCAGGGCGGGAATACTCACAGAGACGGACAAGCAGCAGTGTCGACAGCAGCACAACAAGGCTAGTGCGGTGGGAGTGGGCGGAGCTGCAGTATCTCTTGGTCTTTGTACAGATGCACACCTGAACTTTGACCTCTGTGCTGTTGGACAAAGGGGGCACCCCTGAGTCCGTGATGAGCAGCGGCAGCTGGTAGTTGGCTTTCTTCAGACTCTGCAGGAGCATGATCTGGGAATGAGTGGCTGCAGGGACACAGCAACGGAGAATTAGGAGATCTGCTCTGCATTAATGCTTATTCTGCACACCAGTGTGTGTGTGTGTGTGTGTGTGTGTGTGTGTGTGTGTGTAGGTGTGTGTCAGCCTGAAGTAACTACCAGGTTAGACTTTCCTTAACACTCAAGCAACAGAAATTGGTGGCACTTTAAGTTGCATAAGACGGTTACATTGCGTTGCATCATCTTTAAACCAGTTTCCAGTTGTGACAGAAACACTGCAGCCGCTTCACTTTATGCTGTAATGAGACAAAACAGGAGCTGCTCAGCCCGGCATCAGGCCGGGTGCTTTCCAGCAGAGCGGGGGTTAACTCCAACAGTTAGGAGAAACATTTCATCCAGCTGTGAAGCCAAGAGTCAGAAACATCTGAACGTTTAGGAGAAACTGAACAAAGGAGAATCCATGAAACACAGCGCCGTGTCAGCAGCAGATCCTCCACGATCAGATGATGACGTCAGAGTCCGACTCCCGCACAAATACTCTGATTACTCTGCAGGCGGATCAGAACCGGAGCTGCTGGAGCGTTTTGTGTGGAAACATTCATCTCTTCTGGGACGTGAACAAATCAGGTGAATTTAGATTTCAGGAGGGTCAAAGGTCACACACTGTGTCCAAAATGGGAGAAGTAGTGGAGGTGGACGGTGACCGTCAGGTTTTAGCTTTAGCTTAGCTTAGCTTAGCTTAGCTTAGCACACTGAACTCCTTCCTTTCACTCGACCAGGATTTCATTTCTCCGTTTCTCTCGTCATCTGAGCTTCAGCAGGTTCTGGACAGATGATGAGTGAATATGAATAGTTTTTATAATCATCTCTTTCTGGACGAGGAGCAAAGCGTCATGAAGACAAAACAGAGGAGGAAAAACGTTCATATTGTCGGTGAACATATGCAGCTAACAGACTGAAGAAACGCCTCATATCCTTCCTACTGCTGTGGATTTTAAGCAAACGTTTGAAACAAACAACAAAAGGTTTGTTTTATCCAGAGTGGATAAATATCTGGGTTCTGTAACTGTTATTATTGCTTCCTGACTAAACACTCACAGTTGATTCTGGTGACCCTCCATGTTTTGTCCAGGCCCGGTTGTTTCCCCAGTTCTATCTTGAACGGCGCCGCGTTGGGCGCCAAGTCTTTGTCCCGTCCTGCGACCACAGCTACGTTCATGTCGCCGGCGTCCTCGCACACCTGCGCCACCGACGGCACCACGAACGGGGCGTTGTCGTTGTAGTCTTCCAGATGGATGATGAGCGTCCCCGTCCCGGTGGCCGGAGGCGTGCCTGAACACAAACACCAACAGGACGGTGAGGGCGGAGGAGAAGCCAGTTCACTGATGCAGCTGCAGCCCAGCTGCTGCTCAGCAGCAACTCGAGTAAAACCTGCTCTGAATGTTTCAGTGAAAATAAACACCAAACGGGAGAATCCATCCGATGTTGGTCTGAGAGGATAAACACGGACGCCTCGTCCTAACGAGCTTCATGACCGTCATCACTGACCTCCTCCTGGCCGGTGAGATAAAACTGCTCTGCTTCGGCCACTAGAGGTTCATAAAACAAACATTTGGTAACAGCTCCAAGGGTCAGGTAGCAATTAACTCCTCAAGACATGATCTGTAATTGGAAACATAAAAATTCTCTTGTAAACTAACAACTCCAGTCACCTAAACCTAGAAGAGGTGCTGTAATCACCTTCAACCAGTTTTCTTTCTGCTTCAACCCGAGACAAAGTGATGGAGGCACAAAGAAAAACTGAAAATTTATCAGAGGAAACGTTTAAATCTCATTTTATTCAGTAAAATCATCCGAAACAGAAACGAGATCATTCAGCCGAGGCTGAGAGACGTTTCCATGTTCTGACTCCTGACTGTAAATTCATTTCTGTTTTAGGCCATAACATTTCACTTCATGTCATAACGCAGCTAAACTCAAAGTAGCTGCGTTTCTGTCGACTGTAAAATTGCTCAAATAGGAATTAAAAAATAAATTCACTTCATGGAAACTTCAAAAAGCAGCAACATGCTAATTACGAAGCCCTGGCCTCAACGTGTTTTTAATGCACATAACACACATGCACATTATGTACATTTAAAAAAATTGTTTTGTTTATAACAACTGATTAGCATCTGAAAAACCTAAATAATTACTGAAATATGACCCAAAATCCATGACAGGTCTGTGTGAAATATCGTCTCTGCTGCCTGGATGTTGAGCTGTTAGCATGTTAGCATGTCAGGAGAGTCATGTCTTCAGTCAGAGGCTTCCTCAGAGTCGTTGAAAGACTGACTGCTACTGGAGCTCCTTGCTGCTCAACGACGACTGAATGAACTTGGATTATCTGAGTTATGACGATATTTAATTTCCCTTTTGGGATAAATGAAGTATCTGAATAAAAATTAGATTCAAGGCTGCGCTGCGGTTTTCTTTACTGATGTTTTACATTTCAGACATGATGATAAATACTGAGAGCTACCGGCTGTAGTTATGAAAGTAATTGTTTATGCTCTTTAATGACATCAACTACGAACAGCAAATCAATATTCTCCATCAAAACAGAGCAGAGAGCATCAGATCGTCTACCTGCCACACAAACACAAGATGCTGCTGAAACCGTTTCTACTGCTGCGACTGTTCAGCAGACGATCATCATGATCTGTTTGCCAGGCTCCAAACTTTAATTTCATTCTCAGCTGTAAAAAGCATCAGCAGATTGTAATGGTGAAAGATAAGCAGGAATCAGATGTAATGGTGGAGAGTTTGTCATTTGTGCGGTTTAATAGTCGTGAAATGACTCCGATCTCTGCGTGCGTCGGCTTTCTGCTCGCTCTCCAGGAATGACAGAAAACAGCAAACGCTCCTTACATGCTGTAGATAAATACGGCCGTGACGATATCAGCGGCAGATCAGGACCGAAGAGGAATTACTTTGGCGAAAGCAGATGGAAAACGTGTTGC
This sequence comes from Poecilia latipinna, assembly GCF_001443285.1. Classification (NCBI taxonomy): domain Eukaryota; kingdom Metazoa; phylum Chordata; class Actinopteri; order Cyprinodontiformes; family Poeciliidae; genus Poecilia; species Poecilia latipinna. The sequence continues at coordinate 279,159 of NW_015112972.1, forward strand.
AAAGCCAATCAAAGACAGAAGCTCTGTCAGGATAATCCATTATCTCTGGAGACAGAGACCAGAGAGGGAGGAGAGACGTTGGAACCCCGTCTGTGAAAAGATGCAAATTTCAACCCATTTGCAGTTTGCAGGGAGTCTCTGTGCTTGGCTAACTTTAAATGAAGCTGTTTGTCTTCCTAAATGAATACTCCCCTCACCAATCACTCTATTTGCCTGAGCCTCCTGCCCCCATCCCCGTTGCATCACACCGTGTCATCATCCGCCCGGCTCCGCTTCACTGAGGCTCGTCTGCTGGCCTCGACTTCACACCACTCTGTCATCAAAGTTCTGCTTAAAGTTTCTGGAGGAATCACAGACTTTATGGCCGCATTGTGTTCACTCGCCCTCGGAACGTCAGACACAGAGAGAAACAGGAAACACAGCTTGAACCAAAACTGTCAGGAAGAAGAAACAGAGCAGACGAGACTTCTGGAAGGCTGAATCACTCCCACCATCCGTTAGTCCGCTTTAACCCGACTCCAGTCCATCTGCCTAGAAACTTGTGTTTGTCTGTTGAGGTGTGAACGCTAAGCTAACTCTGGTCCTCCAAACATCGGTCTGGGTTCGGTTGAAGTGAACTCTGGTTCGGTTTGAACGCCAAGCGGACCACAGACCGCTCCAAAACCAAGAAGTGGACTACAGTGCAGTGCATTCTGGGTAAATACAACCAAAGCTAACGTGTTAGCTTAGCAGCGTTAGCAGCGTTAGCAGCAGAAATGGCTCCTAAGGATTTCTCTTTAGCCTAAAGAGAAATCCTCCAACGCTAAAATCTGACGCCTCCATCTTGTTTCCATCTGGTGAAGAAGGAAGTTGCTCTCAGTGTCTTCAGAGGTTTTTGTGTCGATTCCTTCAGTGGTTCTTGGTGCAGCGCCCCCACAGGCCAGGAGGGGAACAGGTTATTGGATGAAGTTTGCAAAGCAGCCAATCCTGGAGCACTACTCCATTTCCTTGGAGCCGATTGGTTGAAATCCCTAAAAGTGGAGATGAAAAAGGCTGTAGATCCTAGCTTATGTTGTAGTGCTTAGACAGTTTCCACTGTGATTATTAATGCAGTTTAAGGTATATTTGGTGTTTGAACTATTAAAAGAGGCAGTTATAAACGATTTAAATGGAGTCTCAAGTATTTGCAGATTTGTGAATACCAGGGATCCACTACTATGAGTTACAGAGACTTTTAATTTCTCTGAGGCTTCTGGCTTCAGCCTCCAGGGTAAATAAATCTCATCCAAACTGAAGACGTTCTGAGGTTTTCTGTCAGATACGAACAGCAATCATCATGTCGGTCCATATGGTGCCAGACGTGTCGGACTCGTGGCCGGAGAAGGAAACATGAGCCCTGATCCCAGAAGAGAATCTGTTTAATAATGTATTCATATTTCAGATCATCAGAAACGTGTTGGAGACGAGGAGCAGAGCCAGAGACGGCTGGAAATCCCAGCAGAGTTATCGCTCTTGTCATCAGCTCTGTTACCACAGCAACAGACAACATGAAGCAACATCTATGGCTGAAGAGACGGACATGGAGAACCTTCCAGAACCAGAACCCAAAGAGACGACCTTTCAGCTGTCTGTGAATGAACGTTCATTCATTTACCCAAACAGCAGAAAACGGCTCTGGATGATGTCTGTCCTCCTGACGACGAGAGTCCAGGAAACCAGGAAGTGAGGTCGTCTGGGACAGAGCTGCTGTCTCTTCAATCTAAACTTTCATCATGATTACAGGAAAAGGTTTCCACAGACTAACATCACCAGTTACCTGCTGCACAGCTGAACTCAGCCGCCTGGCTTCTGTGTGGATAAAAGGAGGAAGAGGAGGAAGTTGAACTCTGCTGCAGCTCAGTGTTTTCATTCTCAGCCCAGAGTTTGACAGATTTCCTGGGCTAATTGTTTGCCGTTGAGCTGCCTGCTGTTTCTGTTCGGCTCTTTATTCTCTGTGATGAGTTCATTTTACGAGACTTACAGAAATATTGATTCAGCAGGAAGGAGATTTAACAGGAAACGGCGAAAACAACAACAGAGCTGAGAAGAAAGCTTCATTAAGCTTTATAATAACCGATATTTATACGTTAGGTGCATAAATCCGATGACATGCAATCAGAATCAGATGTTTGAGGCCGGAGGTTCAACTCGTTTCGATGGATCCAAACATCGACCTGAAAACAGAAACTAAGGAACCAGCAGAGACATTACAATTAAAAATGGCTTCAAATAAAAATAATAAAAACTGTTTAAAAGTCAATTATTTACCTGACCTGTTTAATTAAAGATGTTCATGATGAAACACAAAGTAATGGAGCGAGAGGTTGTTTATTTTAATAACTGCTGTTTCATGTTTTATCTTGGTTGTTTTCCAGACAAACTTAAAGTTTATCAGTAATTTTTATGGAAAGATGATGTGTAGATTATCCCTTAAAGTTTTTTTTATCAAATTGTCATTGAACATCAGCAGAGAATCAGCAAAATATTAACTAAACAATTATGAAAATCAATAAAAACAGATGAAAGGATGTTTGGCCGATAAAAAGAGTCTTTGCTGCTCTGATGCTTCTGGGTTTGGATCATTTCTGTTGGATTATTTATGTTTTTCCATATTCACTTCATTTCTCTGTTAGTTTTAGTTGTTTGTTCATCTTTACTTTCATTTTAAGTGAATTTCTTTATCTTTGTTTTTCTGTTTGGTTTGTAGATTATTGACTTTCAGTCGTGGCTGTGGCCTGGACGGCTCTCCAGTAGCAGTCAGTCTTACAACGGCTCTGGAGAAGCCTCTGACTGAAGACTGTTCCTGATTAAAGTCTCATGATTATTATGACATGCTAACAGCGCAGCATCGACCATATTCAACATGATGACATCATCGGCTGTTGGCTAGCTCTGCTCGTCCACCTCCTTTGCTTTTGCTGCTCCTCTTTATATTCTCATATTCAACTCCACTGAGACTTGGGGTCAAAGGTCAGGTAATATTTGAGCTTTTGATATGCTAACCAGTTCCCTGCTGAAACGATTCCTCGAATGATTGGAGTACCTCGATTATTAAAATTCCTAGATTAAAATTTTCCTGCCTGGAAGCTTCGTTGTTTATCATTTAGCGCGCCGTGTTCCGGCCGGAACATTATTTGCGTTGCGCAGAGCTCTGACTTCCGCCTCTGAGTTGTTGACGAAAGCTAAGTGTTAGCATCATAACGTCCAATCTTCAAGTTCGGCCCGCGGGGATTTTATTGATTAATGATAATTCCGGGTTTTCATCGTTTTCGGGGAACCAATAAACATCCTTAAGATGACCGGAGCGACGCCGGGAGTCCGGCAGCCTTTCTGCTCCGGAGCTGGAAGCGAACGGCGGGAAGAAGCTGAGGAGGATTTCTACAGGTAGAGACTGAACACGGCGGGCGGCTGATGCTGACCGTGTAAGAGCAGCTTTAGGACGAACCAGCGGGTCAGAACCCGGTCAGAACCAGCGGGTCAGAGCCAGCGGGTCAGAACCACCAGATCAGAACCAGCGGGTCAGAACCAGCAGAACAAGCGGGTCAGAACCAGCGGGTCAGAAGCAGCGGGTCAGAACCAGCGGGGGAGAAC
>NW_015112972.1:285821-303131 GCF_001443285.1 Poecilia latipinna
CAGCAGATCAGAACAAGCGGAGCGGAAGCACCAGATCAGAACCACCAGATCAGAACCAGCGGGTCAGAACCAGATCAGAACCACCAGATCAGAACCAGCGGGTCAGAATCACCAGATCAGAACCAGCGGGTCAGAACCACCAGATCAGAACCAACAGGTCAGAACCAACAGATCAGAACCAGCGGGTCAGAACCAGCGGGTCAGAACCAGCAGGTCAGAACCTGGTCAGAACCAGCGGGTCAGAACCAGCGGGTCAGAACCAGCGGGTCAGAACCAGCTGGTCAGAACCAGATCAGAACCAGCGGGTCAGAACCAGCGGGTCAGAACCAGCTCCCTGCCACCAGTCCAGTGATTCTCATCTCCGTCTCTCTGGTTAGCGGCTCGTTGTGCAGCAGCAGTGATGAACTTTGCTGAAGAAAATGTGTTGGTTCTGAACCCAAACCGCCTGAACCGCTCCAGTCCTGGTTCTGATGTTCAGAGGCTGATCGGGTTGTTGTGTCGCTGCGGAGGAATCGGGCCGGACAAGGGAGCGAAGGGTTAAGTGGTCCCAGGTTTCATATCACACATAAATCAGGCCAAATGAGGAAATTATTTTACTTTTACAGAAAAATGTAAAACTCCAGAGCTAAAATTAACTTCACACCAGCAGGGATCAATTGTAATAATTTGGTTTCAGATCAGGAATTACACTAATTAGAAAAAGAGATTAGCTTTAATTGTCTCCATCACAGAAACTTTTCTGCGGCTGTCGCTCACGGAAACTCGGTTTGATGGATCACTAATAATTACAGCAGCAATCTCAGCTCAGTGGTAAATTAAAGATAATTAATTAAAGTTTATTTTTGTAAGGTGTGCAGAGAATTTGTGAAAATCTTTTATGATTAAAACGATCCTGGGGTGTTTGATTTATTCACCCTGCTGAACGTCAGACAGGTGACACCATCAGGACCCGTCCAGGTATCGGTCCTGTACAGTCTGTCTGCCTGAGACGTGTTCACACCCTGAACTAAAACTTTGGTTTCCAGCATTAATTACAGCGACTCTGAACAACAAACATTTTCAGTTTTTTACTTTCACATGATTTCTAAAGATGAGTTTAAAAAAACATCAGAGCTTCTGTGACCCAGATTACTGAAGCTTTTCAAAATAGATTTGTTTGTTTTGTATCTAAATGTCAAGAACAATTCTGACACTTATTATGAGGAAAAAGATAAAAAATGATGATACATAAAAACATAAAACCACGTCTTCAGCATCAACGCCTGAGAACTGACGGTCAGGAAAACCTTCAAAATGTGACTTTTTCACAGGATCAGCATCAAAACGGCTCCAAGTTTTGTGAAAGATCCATTTAGTCTGATTATCCTCCAGATGGAGAAGGAAAAGTTTGAAACTCAGCAGGTCGTCGGATCAAAGCGTCATAAAAATCAGGCGACAAACGAAGAGCAGAGACGATTTTCAGCTTGGCAGCAAAGAAACGAGCAAACAAACGGCTCAGAGGAAACAGCTTTTATCCTGAATCTGGGTCCAGTTCTGTTTAATCATTGATTTGCTATAAATATTATGACTTTAAGATAAGATATTCCTTTATTAATCCCGCAGTGGGAAAATTTACATTATTACAGCAGTACAGAGGACAGAGCAGAACCAATATAAAAATAACAAAAACGATTATTTAGTAAAGTTTCATGGTGATTTATTTAGCTGGACTCGCCAGGTGTTCACTGTCCTGTCTGGCTCTGTGAAGGAAGGGCTTTCATTTGGCTGCTGTGTGTCAGGTGTGAACACACCTGTGAGGTCATGTGACCCGGTTCAGTTGTTACGCTTCGTTTTCGCTGCAGAAACATCACTGATTAGTTTAACAGTTTATTCATCCTGCAGTGAAGACAGATATTAAGGGAAACGTAAAGCTCCGCTTCGTCTGAAACGGCTCTTATTTCCCTCCTGCCCTGAGATGAGCGACTCCCCAGGCTGTCAGGACTAATCCACACCTACAAACACTCTGCTTTCTCTTCAAATCTTTCCATCAAACCCCCAAAACACTCTTTTGCTCCCAACACTTGAGCTTTAGGCCAACACTTTCTTACCCTCTGACAGCCACTTTCTGTTCTTATCAAGCCTTTCCTGCAGGAGGAATGAGCAGCTCGGCCGTATCCTGCAGCACCTTAAAGGTGACCAATGTCTTCGCCTGCGCTGCATGATGAGTTTAAAATCCTCAACCTGTTTGCACTTGGAGTTTCCTCCAGAGGGAAATGTGTGATAAAGTTTCAGCTGCAGGGCTAAAAGCACACCCACGTCTCCATTCTTTTGTGACAAAACCACAGGCCTGACCTCTTCCTCCAGCCTCCACCGGATTTAAATATGTTCAACTTGTGAGTTTTCCAAGCACAGAGTGTAAGCCAACATGTACTGGACTCATTAGACTGACATCCAGCACAGCTTTGGTGCAAACAGCCGTCGGATGACGCCTCCAGCTAAAAATACTCTGACTCTGATTACAGGCAGAGTCTTCCTCAGTCTCCAGAAAGCAGAGGAGGAAGAGGAGGATGAATAAGAGCAACAAGATGACAGCGAGTGAGTAATATCTCAGAAGAAAATGTTGCAACACGGCAGGTTAGTTGCAGCCAGAAAACTGTAAAGGTGGAGTGCACCAAGGTAAAAGAGGAGGATGATGGGAAACTTCGGGTGAGAGCAGATTTATAGGGACAGGAGTCTGAGGCAGACGCAGGTTGAGTCATAAAGCTGGACGCACCACTTTCCACCACATCGCTGCTAAATCAGAACACTAAAACATAATCAGCTCACACTCTGATGCAATTTTCCATTTCTTTTCTTTTCATCAACTTCAATGAAGTAAAGTCTTGTTCCAGCTGCGGAGCACCATCACTCCTACTCACAGCGTCAGGCTGCAGAGCTGATTACCTTCATGTTCTGAGAGCAGGACACGCAGCAGTCACTGCATCTGCACAACTTTCAAACCTTTCAGCTTTAAGATGATCTGAAAATTTAAATATGACGAATCTGTCAGGAGAAAAATACACAGCATCAAGTTTAAAGCAATATGCTGTTTGGTTTGAGGCTTTTAGGTGTGATCAGTGATGAAGCAGGAATAAAGCTGAGTTATTATTAAAACATTTCCAAGTTTGAGCTGCAAACGATATCTGACCTTTAGGAAAAACAAAACTTCAACGTTCTGACAAACATCTACTGCATGACATCCGCTGTCACTTCAAATTAAACTTTGAGTTTTAAGTTTTAAAGAGAAAAATAAGTTTGCAAAGACAGAAGGAATATATTTCCTCCTCTGTGATTCTGATATTTGTGGAAAATCATGTAAAAGAAAAAAACCTCTAGTTTTCAACATGAAGATAAGAAAAATTAATGTATAAATATATTATTGGTACGTTCACTGTCATTCTGAATATTTTATAAAATTAATTCAGAAAAATTAAAAACCAGTAAAATGTGGCTTGGTTATTATAAATCCAAATTATCTGAAAAACAATTAACTATGAATTTTAGAGAAAGTTTCTCGAGCCGCTGTGTTGAGTCCAAGGAGCCACCTGCGGCTCCGGAGCCGGAGGTTGAACCCCTGAACCAGATTCATCGTTAGAAAGGATGGAGGTGATCTTATCGTACAAAAGGATCAGTCAGGAGAAGGATGTAAAAAATTCTCAGCTTTATAGTAGTTTTCTTACTGGTCATTAACTTTGTTCTCTTTATTTTTTTTACTTTTCAGCCTCGCTTTGTTTTCATCGTTGTTGTGATGTCAGAACAGATCCAGAATCAGACGGATTCCAGCCGCAGTTTGTCTCTGCATCTCTGAGCGGACAGGATGTTAGAGCCTGGTTTACATCCTGTTCCAGGCAGAACCCGGTTCTGCCAGGTCCACCGGGCAGAACCAGCAGGCTTCAGCTGTTAGTCCATAAAGAAAATAAATGTTTCCAATCATTAATGGAGGAATAATTCCTACCGTTCAGATCGATCAGTAATTGATCGAGTTGCTCTGAAATGTTTTGGAGAGGCAGCAGCTGCTCTCTGCCGTTTCCCACCGACGGCCTGCTGCCCATCACTCATCGCTTCCCCTTCAGCTAACACGATCACATGACGCCCTGCTAATCTGATTGGCTGATCAGAACTGTAAATGGAACCAGCCAGAGCCAATTACAATAGGCACAAGTCATTAGAGGAGAAGACTTCAGGGAGAGCCGCGGTGCCGGGGACAGGTGCGTCGCTTCTGCTCTGGCAAATTGCTTTCAGAATAGAGTTTAGCTTATCAGTTGCTGGCTATTACACCCAGTGATTGAAAGGCTGCGAGTTTCAGCTACAGCCTGCAGAAAGCTGCTTCCTAACGAGCAGACAGGCAAGCCGCAGGTCAGGAAGGTCCTGCCGTCAGGTGACGTTTCTAAAGCTACAGTCCAAACGTAACAGCAGTGATCCACGAGAAAACATGGAGGTTCGTTTGAAACTCTTATGTTCACCATTTTATTCATTCATTTATAAATGTCACAGTCTCCAACTAAAAAGTTAACTCCAAACTAAATAGCTAGCTAGCAAGCTAAATGTTTATGTAAACTAAATATTTAGTTTGACACTGTGACATTTAGAAAGGAATAATTAATAAGACTTAAAAATGAACCCCATAAATGCGGCGCTGTGACAGTTGTACCGCTTTGACCTGCAGAGGGCAGCACTGACATGGAGTTAGGAAACATATGGCAGAACTAAACACATTTATATAAAAATATCAACATTTGCACAGAAACGTGAAGACAGAACCCTAAATTAAAACACTTCTCAGCAAAAAAGGTGTTGATGTTTTCCATTAATGCCTGTTGATGCATATTCCACACATACAGATTCTGATATTTTGCAAATTAGCATGCTTGGTATAGAGCATGTAAAGCACAAATGGTGATTTTTCTTCTGGATACGTTCAAACAGAAACTGTAAATCTGTTTATGGAACCTTTTTAAATCTCGGTAGCCAAACAGAAACACATCGTCATCAGTAACACATTTCTAGATAAACTGGAAGACACTCTCCATCAGCCATGTTCCCCTAACTCCATCATCTGACTTCATCTTTCATCCCATCCCGGCCGGCTCGTCTCATTTGTGTCGGCGTCTTTAAAAGCTCGTACAGATGAAAACGAGCGGGTGAGGAGGAATGAGGCGCCGTTTTCCATTCAGCTCCTCACCACAAGCAGCAGCAGTGTTTTATATAACAAGTATCCTAGCAGCACCACACTCAAACACAAGTTCCCTGGGTGAGTGGGCAGAGGCATATTTGTTTAGGTGTGCCAGGCACAGCGCTGACTCCTCATCCGTGGATGAATCAGTATTCCAAGGACACAAGAGAGGCGAGAGCTGATAAAGCCAACAACAAAGAGGGAGAGGGAGGCATTTCTTCCCTGGTGGAGCTAAACAAAGATATCCTTTAATCAAAAACGCAACGTGAGCCTGTTTACAAGGTGGTGACTTCCCCCAGAGATTCTGCTACAAGAAATGAAAGGCAAAGAAAGTCATCCAGGAAGAGAGGCAGAGGTGTGGGAGTCAGAACAAAAGCACTAAAGTGGGAGAGAAACAGCGACTGTTTGGGGTTAATGAGGCGCAGTGGAGAGACGAGGAGGAACGGGAAGGAAGAACTGCACTGAGCTGCGATGTACTGCCAGTTCATCCTCCGCTCTGCCTTTAACCTGGGTTAAATATCACACCGACTCCAGATCCATGTCTCTGGATCAAAACGTCCAGAATATTCTGGATCTGCTTCTCTGGCATTAGTCTGGGTCAAAATATCAGAATTACTCTGGCTCCGCCCATCCTGCCCTCTGGCGCCGCCCATCCTGCCCTCTGGCTCCGCCCATCCTGCCCTCTGGCGCCGCCCATCCTGCCCTCTGGCTCCGCCCATCCTGCCCTCTGGCGCCGCCCATCCTGCCATCTGGCGCCGCCCATCCTGCCATCTGGCTCCGCCCATCCTGCCATCTGGCGCCGCCCATCCTGTCCTCTGGCTCCGCCCACCCTGTCATCTGGCTCCGCCCATCATGCCCTCTGGCTCCGCCCATCATGCCCTCTGGCTCCGCCCATCCTGCCCTCTGGCGCCGCCCATCCTGCCCTCTGGCGCCGCCCATTAAAGCCGCCGGACATGCAGACTAACAGAACTGGTCCCACAAACAGAACTGGTCCCACTGCCGGCCAGGCGCAGGTCCTCCTCCGTTCTCCAGGAGGCGATGCGCCGCCATCAGGACCTTCCTCTGCTCTTCCCCTCACCTCCAGCTGAAGCCTCTTCCTCTTTGTTTGGGCTCCATTAGCATTCAGCTGCTTTACTTTGAGCTTCTGGATCAGAGCAGATGATGTGACTGTGATGAACCCTGGGACTTATTACCGTGTTCAGCCTTCTGCCTGAATGTCTGTTTAATACCTGCAGTAATTAACGAGGACGGCTCTCTGCTTCGCTTTAAAAACACACAGCGCTTCACTCCTGAGGCGAGCTGAAGGTCTGTCCTCTGAGCTGAAGGCGAAGCGCTCCGCCGCTGGCTTCAGAGGTTTAATAGCAGGTTTGGTGGCAGCAGACACTGAGGATAATGTGAAAGTGTATTTCAGACAACTGGGGTCTTGATAATGTATTCATGTCTCCAAATGACAAATGGCTCCCACCAGAAGGCGGTTTAACATTTAAATGAGAAAACAGAACAAAAACACCCAGCAGTGTGTGGAAACACAGGAGCCGGCCAGAGAGGCACAAAGATATTAAAACCCAAAACAATTTCAATCCATCCACACACACACACACACACACACACACACACAGCGCCCCACCAACATCACAAACAGTGATTTACAGGGTGGAGGCAGAGGAGCGCCCAGCTGCCGTCCCAGCAGGGAATCAGCAGCTGCAGAGGATCGTTTGGCGCTGAAGCTTCGCTGCTGATCAGACTTTACAGAAGCAGCTTTTGGGTTTTGGGTTCAGGCTGGAGCAGAACCTGAAGCAAACAGGGCAGCGCGGCTTATTGCTCATTAACTCACAAACACTCGATGGGTGGAGGCACACACTGCGAGCAAACACAGATGGATGAAGGGTTTTCAGACCCCCAACACACAGCAAATACACACATTCACACACACATTTCTAAAAGCACATCCAAGCTGTGCTAACAGGTCACCGAAAAACAAATAAGCTACAAAAACTGAGCAAAACAAGTCATTTAAATCTTATTTTACTGATTCAACAGCATTAGCTTGAACATACACGCCTCCAGTCACTAGGGGGCAGCAGTGCTCCAGCTGATCAACAGGCTGCTGTTCAACCCAGCAGAAGAAGAAGCCTGCAGACGGAGGAGATGGGCTTTGGGTTCAACAACGCAAATTATTATTTCATCTCTTCTGACGAGCCAAAATATTAATATTGTTGCAAATTTTGCACAACTTTTTAAAGTTATAAACTTTTGAAAACGAAACAAGATTAAAAAAATGCACTTTTACTGTATGTAATTTATTTGCTGCGCATTAAGTTATTAAACTGAATGTGGAAATTGATTTTCAGACTCAAAACAAAATGAGCTGCAACAACTTCAAATTTGACTTTTTGCAGCTCATTTTATGAATCTGTTTTGATAATCAGGTGACTGTGTGCAGAATGACGTCCCACTGCTTTGAAGCAATGCTTTCACAGAATGGAGGAAGGCTTTGACTAGGACAGAAGTGCATCATGCAACAGCAAAACCTCACAGACATTAACACTGACTAAATGGCCAAGTCCAAGTCAGGTTTTATGACGCTCATGTTCAAGTCTAGTAATAAAATTAAAATTATAAATTTTCTTTGCTTTTTTATTTTTACTTTCCTTTCAGAATAGAAGGAATTATTTTAAATGTTAATAAAGTTAAGTGTTTACTAGACTTCCTTTAACAACATTCTGACTTTCCCTGCAGTTTATTTTTTCCTCTCATGTTATTGTGACCAAAGAGCTTCATACAGATCTGCTTGTTTGGCACAGCTCTGCTCTTAGCAGGAACTCCCCAGAGACTCCACATAATATAAAGATGATGATGGTGTAAGAGGAAATCAATACCCTGATAGCAGCCTACATAGGGAAGCTGTCATCCAATCACAGCAGAGATTACTGTGGGGACGGAGCCAATTTCTCAGGCCAATGACAGAAACTGCAGGAGTGAAATGGGCCGGGTCAAAGCTCGTTCTGTTTCAGCTCACAGCTGGAGGACTGAAAGGCGTTTCTGCTGGGCGGCTGAAAAGAAGGAGAAGCTGCTGAACAACATGAGCAAAGAGACGTCTGAGCTCCTGCTGTGACACTGATGGCTGATGTTCTGGACACGTTGGGTTCATGTCTCAGTTCACTGCAGCGTCTGTCCATCTGTCTGTCCATCTGTCTGTCTGTCCATCTGTCTGTCTGTCCGTCCATCTGTCTGTCTGTCCATCTGTCTGTCTGTCTGTCCATCTGTCTGTCTGTCTGTCCATCCATCTGTCTGTCCGTCCATCTGTCTGTCTGTCCGTCCATCTGTCTGTCCATCTGTCTGTCTGTCTGTCCATCTGTCTGTCCATCTGTCCGTTTCTCCCAGACATTAAACTTTGACTATTCCCTCAGATTTTGCAGCCATGTTGGATTGCTCTCTTCCAGCCTCCAGCAGGACAACATGAGTTGATAATAATCAGAGTGAATCTGCATAACTCAGCATGAAATCAAAAAAAGCTGATTTGACTTTAAACAGTAACTAACTGACTGCATTAGTGGATATGAGCTGATAAGATGCTTTGAAATGACATTAGTTGTGATTTTCTTGAATAAATTTGAACTTAATTTCAGGTTATCCATCAGGCTACGGCTAACAAAGTAAAAGAAAACCATCAAACTGTCCATTCGTCGTCCTTCCTCTCTCTGCTAGATCTACTTTCCATTTGTCTTTCTTCCCCCTCTCCGCCGCCGTCCTCCTGGCTCTCTATCTTCTTCTTGTTATCTCGTCTCATGTCCCTTCCTTTCTCCTGTGCTGACCCCTCCACCTCTCCCCGCCTTCTCCTCCAGCCCCATCATTACTCCTCCTTCAGCACTCATCTTTCTACGGCTGCTGAATTCCCCTGCACAGCGTCGCTATTCTGCTGCTTGCTAATAGAATCCCTCAGTTCCTCTAATGGATCTGTCAGGATCTCCTGAGAGCAGCAGAGCAGATGGATTGACGGAGCGGGGAGCGACGATGAGACAGAAAGAAACTAAAAATGAAAGAGAGCGCCGATGGGCCGACACACACAGCGCCACCAACGGCCGCCGCGGCGCCACTGCAGGACGAAGGTGAGGACAGACAGGTGAGCCGGACAGCAGTGATGTGGAAACTAAGATAAGCTGAGTACGAACTAACAGGTTTTAAATGAGGAAAAAGAATTTATCCAACCAACCTGTGAAAAGTCGACTACACTGCAAAAACTCAAAATCTTACCAAATATTTTTGGTTTAGTTTACAGTGTAAATATTTTAGTGCACTTAAAATAAGACAAATTAACTTACAAGTAACTTTTCAGCAAAGACGTAGGAGCTTGATTATTTCACTTATTATAAGACATATTTTCCTTTGGCAATAAAAAAATGCTTTTCTCATCAATAGTAAGACATTATTAACTTAAAACGAACTCCAATATGTCACTGAAAAGTTACTTATGAGAAGGTAAAAGGATAAGAACTGGGACGTGAAAAACCCAATAAATCTGTGGTCCAGTTTAAAGTTCTGATAAAACCTTCAGTGATCCAAGCAGAGACCAATGCTTCCTCTGCATTTCGGGTATTTAGTCTTTACTGAGCTTCTGTTTGTCTGAAATGAAGCGTTTCTTAAAGATCTTAAAGCAGAAGCAGCTGAAATTTGTGGTGAGGTTTAAATTTTTTCACAGCGTTTAATGTTTGGTTCTGTTTGCAGGAAAAACAGAAACGTCTGGCTGGATGATGCCAATAAAAACAACTTTATTGCAACCGTAAAACTTTCAAAAGAAATAAGAGATTAAATAAAATATCCACATTTATCTGTTTTTTAGCCTGGTATTAAAGGGACGGTGAGTTTCTGGGTCAGTATGTTAACCACAGCTGTTAAACCGAACAGCACCGATGCCAACACGTCGTTAGAATCCATTTCCTGTTGTTTATTTTGCTTCAGACTCGACTTCCTGTCGCCGAAAGGAGGGAACTCACCGTTGTCTGTGGCGACGAACAGAGCCGTGTATTTATTCGCATGGACATATGGAGACTCCCGGTCCAGAGAGGCCGAGGTGTTGACGGTTCCTCTGACCGGGTTCACACTCAGCCAAGCCGCCGGGTCGCTCAGAACCGCATATCTGCAAAAAGGTTAGGAGGACAGAAACAATGTGACTGGAACAGCAGCAAGAGACTCAGTTTTAGTTCATATTTGAGAGCAGAAGCACAAACAGCGGCTGAGGCAAGAAAACATTTCCTATTTGCCTGAAAGAGAAAAGAGAATTTACAACTGCTTCAAAAATATAATTAAAAATAAGAGTTGAGTCAAATAAAACGGGTTCTGAAGCGACTGCATTTGTTTTATATAAATATATAATTAAAGTTCAACAATAAAAATAGATTAATCCTCGAATTGTTTACTTCATATAATTAGAACTGAGCGGGTGTAAATAAGCTTCTGTCATGTAAACAAGGCCATAATAAAAACCAGAGGGTAAGTAAAGCTCTGATAACCAATGCAATCCTAGAAAAAACACTTATTAGATTTTTATGCTTAATTATACATCTGCTAACTGTAGCTCTGGGTTTGAGCTGATAAATGCGATCAGGTGGTTTTATTTCCAAACTGTTTCAGACACGACAAATCAACACCAGAAACATTCACCATGTTCTAGATGAACAAGGAAGGAAGAAAACTGGTGGAAGGTTAGCTGGAAATGTTTCAACAACACAGAGACAATGCCAAGCATCCTGGACCAATGCTAAGGCTAGCTTTATAGCTCTAATAACGGCTAGTTTTAGCCCTGTTGACGGCTAGCTTTAGCTCTAATGGCGGCTAGCTTTAGCCCTAATGGCGGCTAGTTTTAGCCCTGATGGCGGCTAGTTTTAGCCCTGATGGCGGCTAGCTTTAGCTCTAATGGCGGCTAGTTTTAGCTCTAATGGCGGCTAGTTTTAGCCCTAATGGCGGCTAGCTTTAGCCCAGATTGCGGCTAGCTTTAGCCCTGAAGGCGGCTAGCTTTAGCTCTAATGGCGGTTAGCTTTAGCTCTAATGGCGGCTAGTTTTAGCCCTGTTGACGGCTAGCTTTAGCTCTAATGGCGGCTAGTTTTAGCCCTAATGGCGGCTACACGCTGATTAAAAAAGCTCTGAGCTAGCATCACAAACAGCGCAGGGTTCCCCCAGTGGTCCAGGCGTCGGTCCCCACAAGGGGCAGCGGGTCCCCCAACGTAGTACGTGTCAGGAAAATGGTCCCCACAAGGTATTAGAAACAAACGCACACACACACCAGGCTGCATAATTCCTTCTCCATACAGCTGCTCTTTGCCAAAGTGCTCAGCAGTGGAGAAATTGTCTTTGAAATTGAGCTCTTCAGCTAACAGAGCTCGACTAAGCCTTGGGAAATGGCTTCGCAATCAACCTCTGCTCACACCTTTCCCCTCTCGCTCTCTCTCTCTCACACACAACCACACACACACTCTCCTCCCATGATTACTGCTGTTAACCTGCAAATAATGTTTCACTGTAACAGGAGAGGAATGCAGTCAGGTTAAATGCACCGTTAATGACGACATGCTAAACATCACACACTCTATCTGTCCCACATCGCTCTACTTTAAACACACACACACACACACACACACACACACACACACACACACACACACACACACACACAGAGGATCTGAGTTTCATCTTTACTGTAGCAGGGCGGCTCTCAGCTTATTAACCCCCATATGTTTCCTTCTCATCTCTGACTACATTATTGAGCAGTAACTGTTACACGACGGTTTCATCATCTGAATGAATCAGGCTCTCCAGCGTCCCGTCATCTGGAACATCTCTGCAGATCTTTGCATGATGCCAATAACGACAAGCTGGTTATTTACGCAGCGGCAGTTAAACTGACATAAAACTGGAGAACTGTCTAAATATTTTAGGGAGCCTTTGATGAGGATGTTTACTCACTTGCTTTGAAAGTCATAAAATGAATTTTATTTTAATAGATCTGAAAACGTCTAAACGTTTAAATATTTCCCGTTTCACAAACGCAGTCATGCGACTTAATCTGGGTGCATAAATAGAGGCAGAGCCAGAAAATGTATAATTGCATTAAAATTGTTTAACATGTTAATTAATCAAAGTTAATACTTTAACGTGTCAGTGCTAGTAAAAAGTACGGCAAGCCATCAGTTCCACTTCCAGTTGATTCTCCATGATGCTTTTCAGAAACGACTGGTTTAGCAT
Organism: Poecilia latipinna; assembly: GCF_001443285.1. Classification (NCBI taxonomy): domain Eukaryota; kingdom Metazoa; phylum Chordata; class Actinopteri; order Cyprinodontiformes; family Poeciliidae; genus Poecilia; species Poecilia latipinna. The sequence continues at coordinate 298,252 of NW_015112972.1, forward strand.
GAGGTTTATGATGTTTTATAGAATAATTGCTGCATATTTAACCTTAATTGGCATCAGTTCTGCAGGAGTGGAATGTGTTATAATCAAATCCTGCCTGTAGTAAATTCATATCAGATTCCTTCCCAACATGAAAAGTGGCTGAATGTGTTGAAACGTTTAACCAGCCGTGAACCCAAACATCTGCTCATCAGGTGAAACCCTGGCCCTTCCTGCAGACACCAAATCCTGCCTGAACGTTAGCAGACCGATCCACCGTTTCTCCCTCTGTGCAAACACAACAGCAGTCCATTAGAACGCTTTAAAGTGCAAATTAGAAAGACATTAAAAAGCCATTAAGAATTTTCATATCTGGTTCAACGTGCTTATCTGCAAAAGCAGCGGAGGCCAAAACAAATCAGTCAACAAATGAGTCAGTTTGTATCACCTGGACACATTCAACGGCAAATCCAATTTAAACCAGGAAAAACAAGCAAACAACAATATCCTGCCCGCTTTTATTTCATCCAGGAGATTAACAAGATGCTTCCAGATTATTTTGGTAGAAGTTTTGTAAAGCTGAGGGTGACAGAGTGACCCTGACGGAGAGCTGACTGGCTCAGGGCGACTGGCAGCGGCTCCAGCCAATCTGCAAACGGTTTGCTTTAAGCTGCGTTAAGAGGAGCCGCCTGTCAGGTCGGCTCGTTCCCAGGATCCAAACCCAAATACAGCCGACCGTCCAGGCTGAGAGTCTGAAAGACGCCGTCGCTTTAATTGGCTAGAATTAGACGGTTACTTCAAATCCTCTTGAAAATGATGATTTTCTATGAATTGAGCAAGAAATTGGATCATTTTGTAATTTGTGTTAAATCTGCATGTCATCCTGCTGAGAGGCTGATGTTTTACCAAGACTTAATAAATTAATTATCAAATAAATGAAAACAGAGCTGCTTAAAGCATCTGAAGCATATTAAATATTGGAAATGTCTCCACTAATAATTTTAGTAAATTATAAAATCTGCTTATCTGTTAATGTTTCCTGGTCTGGAGCTTCAGTGATGTTCATCATTTCTGTTTTATTTATGATGAAACAAATGAGTGTAAAAGTTTCTGAAAGCCCAGCAGATTGAACTCAAACATTTACTTTCATTTCTATTTTTAAAACCATAATTTCCAGAATAAAAGTCATAATTTCAACTTTCACAGTCGTAATTAGGAGACAGAAAGCCATGCTGCTTCTCTGAATCTCATAATTATGACTTTAAAACTCAAAACTTTAATTCCTGCTGGGTTTTTCTTCCATGGTTCTTCCAAATGGGTTTCCATTCATCTGTAACTTTATCTGTAAATGATTTGCCATAAATTATTGGTTTATTATTGGCTATCGGTTTTCCTCCTGCTCCGGTCACATGATGAAGTTTTAACCAGGAGAGTCCATTAAAGCTCTTTAATGGATTTTTTTTGCTGACGCTCAGATGATCTCGTTAAAAACGGAGCAGAGCCTCTGAGAGCTTCACTTCCAAACCAAATGTAGGTCAAGTTTCCAGATCTCTGCAGTCTGAGTCTCCCATCTAGTAATCAAATATCTGATTAGAGCAGATCTGCTTCCCAGATGAAGCTCGTTATGAACCCGGCGACGCCGCGGCTCCTCTGAGCCCCACAGGAAGCTGAAGCGGATTTCTGCAGCGGCGCTCTGATGATCCAGCATGTCTGTGATCGTTAGCCAGCTGCAGACTCAACGTCACAACAAGCTGATCATTAAAAGTTTGGTCCGATGTTCATGAGCTCCCTCGGCTGCCTGATGCGATAAGAACGGAGGCGAAGCTCCCAGAGCGTAAGCTGACTTCCTCCATCCATCTCTTCACTTCCTGTTGGCCATCATACGTTTCTCTGGACGCTCGTCGCTCTGCCTGCAGCAGAACTCATCGCTTAGGAACTGAAACCATTTCTGCTGTTTCCACTGCGACCACTGAGCTCTGGAGGTAAGAACGGCGCAGCGATCACCGCCGCCTCCAGGGGGCAGGCTGCAGGGTTCAGCTGGTGAAACAGAAAAACGCTCCAACGCCTCTGCAGTTTCCTAAACGTGGAAATAAAATGACGATGGATGTTTTGAACATACATTTAGAAAACGCCTCTCATGGTGGCAGCACGCCGCTTTTAGCTCATCGTTTTCCAGTTGAATCGTTTCTGTTTCCCTCTGGTTCTGGAAAAACTGGAAGGATTTTTACTTTTACTTCTTTACTTTGTGTAACCATGGCAACAAGGCATGGCTTTAACAACATGGGAGCAGCAGATTAGCACCTCAAAGCTAAGTGAAACCTGACCTTTGACCCCACATCCCAGAGGAGTTGGATTCAGAGCAGAGAGACGGAGGAAGTTCAAACCGTTTCTATAGAGACCAGAGATCTCATCCCAACTCCAGCATCCCTCTGCTCAGCTTTCAGGGTTCGGAAGGAGCAGCACAAGCAAAGGAGGTGGATCAGCTGAGTTAGCTGATGACTGTAAAATATTGTCTGCTAGGATGTTATGATATTCATGAGACTGTCATACAGAAACAGTCTTCAGTCAGAGGCCTTGTGAGACTGACTGCTATATGGAATGAAATCAGCTACAAACAGATTTCATTTCTTCTTCGATGAATTCAGGATTTCTGAACTCGACTTAATAAAACAAATATTACGTGATTTCAATGAGTTTAGCAGGAAAATCATAAAACATCCAGAACTGTAGCTTAGTAACGTTTTGTATCTGCTCTCCGGATCAGCTGAACCAACACGTCACCGCTGGCGGCTGCTGCATTAGACTGCAGCTCAGTACTGGGGAGAGTCTTCCTCAGTGAACTGAAACTTGTTTGCAGTCCTGAAGTTGGAAAGCAGTGACAGGATATTAGAGGCGATGCGATTACAGTAAGCATCCTGCGCCTCGTCTCTTGTTCCTCCTGTCGCGCCTCTCAGTGGGTTCTCACGTCGCTGCGCTGTTTATCTGCTTCTCTATCACTTCCTTCGCTCTCCTCCCAGCTGGTGCGACTGCAGCCCGACTCTCAGCCACGGCGCAGAAGCTAATAGTGAGTTTCTGCGTGTGTGAGCAGCAGATATGAGAACATCAATCAGCAGATGCCCTGAAAGCAGCGAGGTGGCGTCGAGTTGCGCTTCGCTGCAGCAGCTGCACTTCATCCACATGTGCAGAAACACGGAGAGGAGAAAGTAAAGCAGGGAGAGCGAGATAAGCAGAGGGATCAGAAGTGGAGATAAGACAGAAACACACGAGACTGGAACTGAGAAACCAAACTCTCCTCCGTTTCCACATTTAGCATCTCACCATCGCTGCTGTGGAGCGAATCTTTACAGCCCAACAGTTACTGCAGCTTATCTGGGAAACATTTCTAATAAATGATCTGACATGCTAACATTAGCACCGGAGGATCCAGATCCAACCAGAGAAATCTGAATATGTTCAAATATGGAACAAAGGTCTACCAGGATATCTGAACTCATCTTCATATGAATCTGTAGGCAGGATTTTATTTGGACGTGGTTCCCTCAGGAATCAGTTTCTGCAGCTGCAGATGACTTCAAAATGTGCAAAAGCTTTTACGCTCCCTGAACGTTTTCACATTTCAAGCACAAACTGTATGAAAAATATCAGAATTTAATCAGACCAACACAAAGCAGAGCGAGCTGAGGAGCAGTGACGTCAGTGACACGTTTCTATTCCCAATGAAGTAACCAAACAGATGTATGGAATAGACCACTCCAGATTCCTCATATAATGAAGTGAGATGAATATGTTAGTTCCCACCCAACGCAGCATTAATGGAGGAGCAGGACGGCGATATGAACTGAACCAATCCAGTTATGATCCAGACTCATTCTGCAACATGCGACTGATTTATTTCTACATGCAAACTGAATCAAACAGCGACGGGTTTCCTAAGACCTGCAGGAGAAACCTGTTCATAAAGGTATGAGGCGTTTCTGACTCGCACTCCTTAATCAGTTCAGATGTTCTGAAGATACGATGGAAACTTCTCCACTTTCTCTAATCTCTTCTGGTTACAGAATAAAATCGGAGCTACGCTGGGAGCCTCCATGGCTTTACTTTGATCTTCATGGCAGAAATCGATGCAAAGCTGAAAAAATGTTTGAAATCAACATGAAGGTGGATGATAGAAGCTCTCAGGATGTTTTCTTCTCTTTGAAACCACACAGGTTTAACTCTGAGGTTTATAGTGAAAACATGTCATGTGCTCAAACTGCTGGTTAGAAATAACTTAACTAGAATTACAACGCTGAGGCACAGGAACAGATGCTGCTCAGACTGAAAGAGTTTCTCTATTATAGAATCAATCAATTTCAGTCAAAACAGTTAAAAAGCAGATTTATTTTATACATTCATGTAAATAGTCACAATTGAAACTAGAATTTGTAGCTTATTGTGAAATAATTATTCAGATGTTTATGATGTGCTGTTATTTAGGTGAGGTACGATGAATGGATGAATGAATGGATGGATGGATGGATGGATGGATGATGGATGGATGATGGATGGATGGATGGATGGATGGAGGGATGGACGAATGGATGAATGGAAGGATGAATGAATGAATGATGGATGAATGATGGATGAATGATGGATGGATAATGGATGGATGGATGAATGAATGAATGATGGATGAAAGATGGATGGATGGATGAATGATGGATGGATGAATGAATGATGGATGGATAATGGATGGATGGATGAATGATGGATGGATGAATGATTGATGGATGGATGATGGATGGATGAATGATGGATGAATGATGGGTGGATGGATGGATGAGTGATGGATGGATGAATGATGGATGAATGATGGATGGATGAATGATGGATGGATGAATGATGGATGGATGAATGATGGATGG